>NC_051851.1:164200978-164502514 GCF_905115235.1 Hermetia illucens
GCACCATTTTGTTTCCCTTACTGCTGCTGAAGAAGTAATTGTTCCAGTTCGTCTGCTGATCTCAGCAGAAATGCCGCACTCTCCCTATAGCCCGTGATGAGCTGACGAACTGCACTCATCTCGTTCGGGTTCAGCTTGTGTGACAGAAGAGGCGGGCGACCAGATGCTGGTACAGGTGCTCCTGTATTAACCGGTAGGGTTGGTAGTTGCTGGTTGCATGGTTGCGTTGTTGTAGGAGTATGTTGCTTCATTGACAGATCAGTGGGAGTAGCTAAAGGAATTTTGAATGCCACTATTATTACAAAGCCTTTAATTGCGCTGATATACAAATTAAAATAGCACTAAACCAATAATTTGTCATTAATAGACCGGGGTACCTACCATTAACATTGTTTGAAGCTGGAAAGAAAACTGGGTATGCAGCGGTCGGTCGGGTTGACGAAGTATATGGTGATGAAGTTGATGTTGGCGATGTGAATTCAGTTGGACGATACAAAGGACTAGCAATCTGGCTTGTCACCGTACCATTAACTGCTGGGGTATTTGGCTTTGAATCAGCGGGTGCAGGGAGATTCGTTGTCAAGCTAATGGGAGAACTACGTGCTGAAGATACTGTTTGTGTTGTAGTTGAAGGTTGTGCTGCGTCCAGTTCAGATGTACTGACCGCTGTTGTGCTTGGCGTGGCACGGAATCCAGGATAGGTAATGGATGGTGCAACGACATCTGTGGTAACTGTACTATTACTAGTAAGTGGAAGAGATTGACTTATGGGGTCTAATCCGATTCGCATTCGCTTAGCATTAAGACTTTCATTTTCGCAAGCCATTGCCAGGATCTGTTCGGCTTGAACTGATGTTAGGTGAGCTGGAGTCGGACGTGACTAATTACAAAAAAAAATAAATTTCATGTTATAGCCACGACAGTGAGACATAGGCAAACTAAAACAATTGAAAAAAAATTTCACTTACAGCATTATCCCATCCCTCTCTTGCTTTCTTATTCCGTCTGCACGATTTTAGATAAGTTCGAATACGCTTCCTCGAACGTTCACAAAATTCCGGAAACTGGCGAGCGCAAGAATCTATTATAGCCTGGATTTTTTCTTTGGGTTGTTTCGAAATCGGTATCATCCTGTCCAAATTTTCATCGACAAACAAACGAACAAACATCTGTAAATACACCAAAAACAAATTGACGATCCTTAATTCCTGTCCTGTCTCCTCACACAAAATAAAATCCTTACATTAAACGCCTTAAGCCTTTCCGGATCATGAGCATTCTGATCAAGTTTATCATCAGAATCATCTTCTGATCCGTCATCTTCATCTTTTTGTCCTGACGAATTGGTTTCGTCCTGGTTTTCAATCGGTGATGGTTGTTCTGTTCGATTGATTGGAGAAACTGACGGTTGTTTGGCATTTAGAGCCAATGCATTCTGATATTGTGCCCAAAGACCTCCGACAACCCCCAGATCTGGAGCTTCTGCTCCATTCCGGATGGCATTTGAATTTTGGTAATTCCAAGCCAGAAGCATCAATTTCAGTTTGTCAGCATCTTTCATAAGGCCGGCGTATGCTTCTTCGGGATTTGTTTCCGGAAGAGTTGGATCAGTGCCCGGGGTTGGAAGTGTTTCCTGTAATGAGAGAAAAAGGGGCGCAAGTTAGATTTTTGGTTTTTGAAAGTTGTATTGAAATATATTCTGACGAACGGGGCTTTGTTTAGTGCTAAGTAATCCAGTGACGAGAGGTACGTAAAACAACAACGTATAACAAGAACGTAACAATTGCTGGCAGCGGTGGGATTGCTTAAGCCAAAATGGTTAAATTCGAGGGTTTAAGTGTGGAGCAGCTCAAAAGTGAGCTGGCGTTGCTGGGGCTCTTTACAGCAGGGAGCAAAGTAGGATTGCAGAAGAGACTGCACCAAGTTTTGGAGTAGCGAGGTGATTACGTTGAGGACCGATAATTCCAGCATTATCTTGCATCGACCATCGAGAGTCTCGAGGTAGTTGCTGGAATTTTCGTGACAAATGACAATGGTATGGAAGTTTTACTGCGAGCTTTATCGAGTATGCAGGAAAAATTTATAGAAGAGATGACAACATGACAAGGTGAAAGGTAGGCAAAATTGATGGAAGAGATAACACGACAGGACGAATGGAAGGGAAAATTTATGGAAGAATTCAAGCAACGGTTTGAAGAAATATTTAATGAAAAAGAGGTGAACGAAGAACAAAAGGAAAGTGCTCAGGAAGTAACGTGCCAAGAGAATAAAAAATCGCAGTATGTAGGTAATCCAGAAATAGCAGAACACATAGTAAAAGCTACAAAGCGATCCGGAGATTCCTCTGAGGAACCTCAGGAAAGAAAAGAGGAAACTCTAGTGTCTCAGGATGAAAAGCCGATGTATTAGGAAGTGAGTATACAGAAAGAAATGATACAGCGTGGGAACTCCAATGAGATTCGAAAGCCGATGGAGAAGATGATGCAAGCAGTTGAGACACGGAAGGAGGAAGTAGACAAGTTTCATGAGAATACCAGTACCAGCCAGGATATTCGAAAATTGCAAAAAATGATCAGTCAGGAGGTGACTAAAGAGCAGGGGCGAAACAACCGAAAAACAGCAAACCATGAAGAGGAGGTCATAGCTGAAGGTGTAAAGTGGCAGGACGAGGCCATGCGAGAAGTTACGGAACAGGACAGGAACGAATTTGTGAGCAGGATGTGCTCACCTGGTCGGACAGTGTAAAGCCGGAGGAGGGGACTATTCAAGAACTGATAAGTTGGCAAACGGAAAGTGTAAAGTGGCGAGAAGCGAGTGACAAGAACTTGAGACCTTTAAGGACCGAGGTAGCTTCATGCATATGCTGGACCGCAAAGAATTTAACAACAGCGTACAACTCGCTTAGTAACTTGGTTGGCGAAGTTGTAGAATTGATCACCGAATTATAAGAAGCGTCGCAGCAACTGGAAGGATTCAGAATGGAAGGATAAATGGACACGGAAAAGGCGAATGTTTTGGGATAATTCATTCATGGAAACAAATTGCAAATTGACTAAATTCGTGACGTGAGTAAAGGGTGAATCCAATATTCCTTTCTTTCGTCCTTTCAAACGGTAGTATAAATAGATAACACCTGCTAGCTCAATGGAATCTATTTCGTCTGTGAACAGAATGATCACTGTCCCATAGCCCAAGCGCTTTTTTACGCGGTTGAACAACTGCCAGTCATTTCAACCTCGTCGAGACCCAACTCTTAAAAGGGAATGGCCCCTCAAAGTGAGGCTTTTTAATATCATCTTTTTAAAGTTTGAATTTTTAACCCTACATCGAGAAGAAGAGAGGATGAGGAAGATGTAAGGAGGAAAGAAGAAGATTGCCCTTTCTAATCCGTTTGAAGAATTATAGTTGTCCTCCCACCTCAAAAAGTCATGGCACCTCAAAGTGGCGCTATTTTCGTGTCAGAACGGTTGGCTTTAACTTCGAACCTTGACTCTGCAACGGTAAAGGAGGCAATGAAGGAAGAAGCGGGAGATCCCCTCTCTCAAGCTCCGTTGATAAATATCGGTCAGTCAGCGTCCCTTAAAAAATCTAAAATGGCGGGAGGGGGTTTGGTATCCATGTATGTAACTAATCAATATAGCGCAGGTAAAACAGCCTGTTCTTTAACAGTAAACATTTTTGATATGACGACGATATATGGCATCTACTTCATTTGGGAATTGATTGTGCATTGTTCGGTAATCTAATCGCACTATTACGCAGTCGGTCAAACGCCAATCATTTTGACCGCGTCTCGCCGCCCACAACCGCATCCGCAAGGTCGCCGCAGAGGTCAATCGCCAAAGCGATTAGCCGCAAGTTCGTGTGAGCCCTAATACTCTGCGACAGTTCCGCGTAAAAGTAAAAAGAAGAAAGTGGAGGTGGCTTTAGTGGGTGAGAATTCCGCATACAGCTTTCTGGTTCATTATTTGTGCAAACTTTTACTCTTATAGTCAATCACTTCTCCATATGCACCTATTATACATATATTGTGTTTTTCAAATTATTTGGAAAAATGTTCCTTCCTTGTACAATCGCTTTGAAACTCCTCACTTCTCCACCTGCTACAACTGCAACTACATTCTTCAGTCGTTGGCATTATTGCCATGCTATTGCCCTCATTGTAATAGCTGAATGTATTGTTTTGACATTTCGAGCGAAATTTTTTTTGTATGAGCGGTCAGCAACATCAAATTTGAAAATGCAATGAAAGGCGGTCATACTGAAATATTGAGCCTTCGGATCGATACTTTAGGCTCAAGTAATTTTCAATTAAATGGGCCATAAGGTATCAGGAAGAAATTGGAACCTCATAGCCCGTGTCCCAAAAACACCTGAATCTGAGAAAGTATCAGATGAGGGTCTAATTCGCACGCAGTTTGATCTTTTATTTTTTTCTTCTCCTTCTACATTTTCCCTTTACGAAGCGTAAAATATTATTGCCATGTTGGTGGGTAATTGAATTTGAAAGCGCATTCCAAGCAAATTTAGATATATCTCTTTTGGAAATGGCGCATGATGGGACGAAGTGCTGAAAATTTGACCCAATTTCATAAATTTTCAAGTGATAAGACGTCAACTGGGTCGGAATTTATTAAAAAAATACCAGAGCTCTTCCTATAGTGAAAAAATAAGCTGTCTGGTGGAATTTCGACCCCATTCCATGAAGCTTCTAAGTACATCCTAGACATCCTGGTATGACTACATACCACACAAACGCATTATGACAACATTTAATACCGTAGGGGTCTCTAGGCTGAAAAAATGCAGATTCTAAGTGAACCTCACCAATCGTCTTCATTAGGTCATAGCTTGTTTCATATGGGTCAGTTAAGGCAAACAGTTAACACACTGCGCTATTCAGAGGTAATTTTGCTGATAGGAGGAAAACCGAAAAATCCAAAAACGATCCGAAGCTGTGGTGGCATGACAAACTTTTCAATGACTTCAAAAACGGCACGGCTCTACCCAGAATAATATTATGACTCAAGAATTAACTCCGCTGTTAAAGTGCTGGAGAAAGGGTAGAAGTGGATGTCGTCCTAGAATGACCCCGATCAAAATTAATATCTCTTCTCAGCAATAGTCAACTTGGATGTTCACTTGAAACAACCCCACTTTTGTGAGGTTAATTTTGAAAATCATCATACGCTGGACGTTTTTTTTTTGTCAATCAAAAATATGGTCAACAACAGTCAATTTAAATGTTTATTTTGAACATCCCCTAACTTCTCGTTTAGTACAAATAGGAACTAACATGAGCCCCTTAAATGATGCGTTCCTGAAAGTGACCGCCCATTTTCGGTTCTAAACTTCAATTTCGATACGCTTGATAGAGTACCGTTAGCGACTTAATTTCTTCCTCGTTATGTTCTACGCATTGACTTCATCTCCTAACGTTTTTGATTATACGCCCATTCTCTTTCTTGGAAGCTCTTGACGACATTCCTACCCCACCTTGTGAAATAAAGTTTTCCGTCGGTCCCTAGTTAGTCGGATTTGCAACCATTTGCAAAATCACGTTTTGACGGGTAGTCCCGGCTATACACCAAGTTAACCACCCAATTTTTTTAAAGGAATCAGGATACTCTGCTACGTTGCTTGGACTCCTATCACATATCAAGAGTTCAAAACTATTATCAAATATCATCCGCATGACCCCTGAACCAAACCGAGGCGTTGGCCTCAATACTATCTTCACCCAGATAATCTTGCATTTGGGCTGCAAAGGATGCAAATGTATTCGACCCTAATGAAAACCTCGCTCTCAATTTGAATGCTTAATGCGGCCTTTAGAGGAAGAAGTAAGAGTCATTTTCCAAAAAAAATCCTACCATAAATTTTATGGAAAATATGAACAACACATTTATGCGGTGTCCAGTGACCTTTCAGGACAGGGGAAGCAAGTTCTGGCAAACCCTCAACGTGATCTTATCACCGATGATGCAAACACGTTGGTGATGCAGAATTATAAATTCTGGGGGGGGGGGGGGGTGATCTTTGTAAGTCTAGGAAAGGGCATCTGTCAAAACTACGACAATGGGAGGGTTCGCAAATATAAGATCTCAATTAATCCTGAAGCGTATCAGAGGCGTGAAAGAGAGCAGGCTCGTTTCCATTTTGAATCTTTCGGTACTGCACATTAATCTGCTAATCATTTTGGTACAGCATGCTGAGTTTAGATTTGTGCCTTTCATCGATTTCGAGAAGGCTTTCGATAATGTTAGCATCGGAGCGACACACGATGACGCAAAATACTGCATCGAGGTAGAATCTCTGAGGAATTCTGTCGCCAATGTTATTTCTTCTTGTTATCGATGACGCTCTGCATGCTACCTGAGCTGGAGGGCGACGAGAGTTTCAATTGACTATTACACCTTTCCTCAAACATCTCGATAATGCTAATGACATCTGCTTGGTCACTCGCTGAGTCATGGACCTTGGCAGCATGGCTCTATATTTGAATAAGAAGCCGGAATGTCAACCTTTACTGTTAATGGAAAACTAAAAACTATCGTTAACAGTGGTCAGGATCCTGTGATTAGAGTACTCCTACCCAATACAATTTCAATCGAAGAACTATATCGGGAGATGAGTTAGTTGCCGGGAGACGTGTTCGAGGAAAGGGAAAAACAGCAGTGGATAGGTCAAACATTAGAAAGGACTACATCTGCAATGTTGGCTATAACATGGTAATGGAATTCGATATCCCAGAATTGCCGACGAGTGTGTTGCCCTGAAGCACATGACATAGGATAGTAAAGAAGGAGTGTCAGTTACTTGGGAAGACCAGAAAGACGCTGAAGCGCATCCCGGTAAATCCGCATCGATGGCAGATAGATTTGGCTTTTGCATTATACCCGATTTAAGGGACTACGGTGACCATATATATAAATTGTTCCTAGCTATCATCGTCATCTGTCACCCATAGTGTTTGACAGGTGTTGTGCAGAAGTAAGGAAAGCTCCTGAACAAAGGTAGCTTATAATCGTCCGGGATTTAGCAATTATATATACATTTATGAAGTCCTTGAGATAATAATTGTCTTCCTCGCTAGCAAAGATGTTCGTATAAAAATAAGGATATATTTCAAAATGCACAATAATCTGTGCTAGTCAAGTAGATTTACGTCAGAAATTAATTAACTTAGGACTTTAGTCTAGGGGCCTCCTGGGATATGGTTCGATTTTATAAACACAACTATGACATTCTGAAAGTAAGTCCTCTATCTGCCACACATTTTCTCGCAAGAGTTTACGGGAGATCTATGTGGGTGGTCTTATTTTAAGGTGGGAAGTACCAAAGTTCCAGCCAAGAAGAGAAGATTACGGTTAATGGCATGGAGTTTGGGTTTTAGTGTGAGGACCCCCCTTAGGTTCAACGTAGAATTATATAACTAACTGTATTCGTGAGCGTTCAGTTTGTTTGGCCCCACGTTGGGCGCCATTTGTAGTGATAAGAGTGGGAATTAGGGGATCAGGATGATCGACCTGATCTCCTAATTCCCACTCTTATCACTACAAGTTTGTATCTTTTCACCAAATTTGGTGTCAATCACTTGAGCTGTATCAGAGAAAAATGCGTGTGACAGACAGATAGACAGACAGGAAATGAAGTTCATGCAACTTAACCTTAACCATTGCCAAGTAGCACAGGATTTGCTTGGCAAGACCATATATGAAGATGAGGTCGACGTTGCGATTGTCTGTAAATAATATAATGACCTAAGCAATTCAGCGTATGGACAAGCGGAAAGTGTTTAAAAGCTGCAGTTTGGGTTTGTGGAAATCGTTCTATAGAAAAAACAGATGGGATTGCGGAAAATGGATTCATTAGAGTTAAGAGAGGGAGAATATATATCTATAGTTGCTACACTGCCCCAAGCCTTACCAGTGAGTAGTGCCGGTGAGTAGAAATCGCTGATCGAAAGATTGATCAGAGACGCAGAACCGCATCATCCCAAAATTATAGCGGGTGATCTCAATACCTGGGCTGAAGAATGGGACAGTCACGAAACAAACACAAGAGGGCTCATATTTCTTGAAGCTTTCTCGCGCTTGACCATCATTTTGGCTAACACCAGAGGATCAAACAAATTGCGAAGTGCAAAAATGAATTCTATAATAAACATAATATTAGTCAGTGATATACTAGCTAAGGATCTCCAATGGCATGTTAGCGAGGAATACACGCATAGCGACCATCAAGCGATTTTCTTTGAAATGGGGCGCACCATTAGACCAAAGAAACATTTTCGGAGGTATTGTAACAAGGTACAAATTTGTCAGGCAATGCAATGGATATGGCTGCACAGATTCTGGAGCGAATGCAGTTGGCGCTTCCAAGCGCGGCGAACGGGATCCATGAAGCGAAGACCAAATTTCAGGAGGAATGATGAAATCAACGAATGTCCAAAAGAATGCTTGAATGTGAGGAGGCCATGATAGCACCGCAGAAACCAGTCAGGATACTAGGAGCTACAACAACTATACACGGTTGCTAGAAATAAAGCTCCAAACCGCTATCACAAAGAGTAAAACCATGCACCTCAAGCAGCTTTGGAGAAGCTGACTCTGTTCCTTGAGGTGGTGCATACAAGTCAGCTATGGCGTCCTATTCCCTCAGAAAATTAACGACGACCTTTCAAGCATTCAAATTGACCCCGATAAAGTACCAAAGGTAAGCGACGAAGAGGTATTGGATGCGGCCAAAAACATCAAAGTCAACAAGGTTCCCGGGCTAGATGGCATGCCGAACATAGCTATAAAATTGGCAGTAGGGATAAGTTCCAGAAACTTTAGCACAAGTATTTACTGCGTGCTTGAAAGAAGGTATTTTCGCTGCACAGTGGAAGAAACAAAAACTGATACTTATCCCGAAGCCAAACAATCCACTAGGCGAACTATCGTCATATAGGCCAATATGCTTCTTAAGTACCATCGGTAACCTTTTCGAAAAAGTAATCTATAATAGATTACTCCGAATAGCGGAAAGGAAGGTGGTCTATCAGAGAAGCAGCTTAGGTCTGCCTTTTGGTCGTTCACCATCGATTTCGATGTTCAGACCAATGTTGGCAAGTGAATTCTCGTTTGCACGAATTGCGTGACCATACCATCGAAGACGCCTCTCTCGCAACTTTTCCACCCCTCCAATGGAGGTGTCCAATGGATTTACAGATGACATAGGAGTTCAAATGGTAGCAAGTCACGTTGAAGACATCGAAATGTACGCCAACGAAGCAATATGGCAGATAAAGCCGTGGTTGGAAAATCCTGGACTATCACTCGTAGAGCAGAAAGAAAAATTCTTCTATAAAGATTCGAGTCGGAGACGAAATTATACAATCCCAACCTGCTCTCCAATAATAGGGGTGATATTCGATCAGAGGTTGAACTTCAAAGAAAAGCGTCTAAGATCAGCTTGTTGATCGCTAGAATGCTACCGAATATTGGAGACTCAAGAAAAAGCCATTGGCAACTCATTTCAAGAGTTGTTACTTCGGTGTTATTTTACACCTGTCTGGGCAACTGTACTAAGTAATTTTAACAACAGAAGAAGAATAGCAGCGGGTTATTGACTTAGTGTCCTCCAAACATGCTGCGCTTACCGAACGACATCCGACGACGCAGCATGTATGATAGCTCGGATGATGCCTTTCGACATCTTACCGACTGAAGACTCACGGATTCGCGGTGCTAGGGAACCGACAGTCAAGGGATCTATCACTAGTAGAATGGCAGAAACGATAGCACGAGAGCAAGAAAGGATTCTGGACTCATAGGTTGATACCGAATGTTGAAGACAGGACTAAACGCAAACATGGTATCGTGGGCCATGATTTGACGCAGTTCCTAGGAGGCTTTGCAGATTTGATCATGATGATTCTCCGAAAGGCCCGATTTGCTAGTGCGTAACGCAGGATGTGGGGCTTGTACACTTCTATTTCCCAAGGTTCATATCATACCGAACGGAAATGGAAACGATAGTCAATATCCACTTATCAGAGGAAAACATAACAAAGAATATGTGGAGTTCGACTGAGGTATAGAAAGCGGTGGAACAAGCAATAAAGAATATTCACAGAGTGCTACGCCCAGAGGAGTTTAGAAAGAAAGAGGAAGGCGATTACCATCTCGAATAAGGCAGTCCCGCGGGGAGAGTGGATGGAGAAGGAAGTAGTTTTAGTGAGTAAAAGTCCCACACAAGCGTATGGAGGAAGTCAGTGGTAGCTTTTGAATCTTCCCACCTACCATTACGAAAAAAAGACAGACACGCAGACAGACAGTGAACCGTTTTGAATAAAGTTTTACACAAAACCTTAAAAATCGGTGCCTTGACAAAAAAGCACACCTAACTCTTGAAGCATTCATAAAACAAGGGGCTAATATTCACCTGTCCTAATTAGACAGTTTTGATAGGGTACAACAACGGTGTCAACTACTGATTAAACTCAATTCGTACCAACAAAAGACCCTTCCTGGATGACTATTAAAGCATTTTCCAGCTAGTATTTCCCGAATTTATCAACCCTAAATTTACCACGACTTCCCCCCAATTGGACGTGGATAGGTACATGAAAGGGGCGCATTTTCAAAAAGCCACAAACTCTAATTTCATTAAAAGATATCACAAAATCAATTTTGAAATTCTCCTACAAATGAAACTTAAATTTTTTCTCCCATGTTAAATCGTTCCTGCCTGTTGTCAGGGATCATCAATTTTTAATGAGTACAACACATTACAGACGAAATAAATTGCATAGCATGAAATCCATATGATTTTCCGAATTTTCGCACGGTCATCCCCATTCCTGTTTTTTTACCCTGAAATGTAAATATATGTACCCTGGATGCCATTTCATGTAAAGTGCATAACAATTGGTAGAGACGAGTGCCAAAAATAATACGATATGATTATTTTGTACCGCACCCATTTCCCACCCCCCAACATATCCTGACTTCCGCCTCTTTCAGTGCCGCTTCTTTTTTAATATAGGCCAGAAATTAACTCGCATGCTCATGATATTATCATCATCAGTCGGACAGCCCATCAGACAGTCCAGCGGCAGGCATACCACCACCCCGCCAAGCTTATCCACCACGAAAGCCTCGCTCCATTCATTCATTGCTCACTCCCATGTCCTTGCCCGTAAGCAAGTACTTACAACCGAATAGGTATTCCCAGTGGGAGGCAATACCAGGCAGGGTATTTATTCATTTGCACACAAATAAGTACTTTGATGAGTTCCAGAGGAGGGACTCCACCGTTAGGTACGTGAATACCCCATAATGAGTGCTAAGTAGGCCGTGGGCACGGAGATGGGTGTTGGGTGAGTTGATGTTGTGGTGACTGCGATGTAGGAAATACTCAACAGCCTTGTAAACTATAATTTGAGTAACCGTCTCGGAGCGCCAATAATTCGTTCGATTTTTCGCGGTTAGTGTATCCTTCATCGAACTGAGACTGGGACAGGAATGCGAAGCTGAGGAATGTTCTAAAATCTGAAATTCCTAGCTTTCGATAACAACCTTCTCATTTAAATACCCACCCTCTAATGACGGATACCCACCACCCAAGTACATAAGATTCGGGGTTTTACTTGGTAAATGGCAGGACATCTTTGGGCTTAAACACTATCCTTATATTGTTGTACATAAGACCGGGCTAACGATTGGGGTGCAACTATAATACATCATTGAATACAACACATGAGGTATCTATATTACGAATACCCATATGTCCTTTATGTAGGTGGGATATAGGAGTGACTTGCCAAGAGAGTACTTTCCTAACTGCCAAAGCTGAAGCAGCCTCGTAGTCTTTTTATTCAGGATTATGCGAGGCAACATGAGGGCCGACGTGGGTAACAGAAAACGGTATGAGTTGGGGATAAAGTTGAATCCGATTTTCGTCACATAGATGAGTAGGTCGCCGTTGTCGGTAGAACCCTCCTCAAGATGATAAAAGGAAGCTGCTCGATATATGTGTATCCTCGCATATATTTGTAGTCATGGTAAGCTACTCCTTGGCATGAAATCTACTCTTCTCTATATTTACCGCACATCCTTAACTCATTCCACTTACAACCATATACCGCACAAGGGATGGAGTAAGTTGCAGAAACTTCTGCAGGGGGTATTTCTAGTACTATGAACACCCTCTCCACTAAAACACTATTCTAGCCTTTCATATAGTCCGGGTCGAAGGACCTCGATGGCTTTCTTTAGAATGGATGATATCATCCGTTCAAGCCCAAATGAAAGTACATACACTATGAGTGCGCTTAAAAATATGGCAATTTGGAATCCTTTCGGTGAGATGACTTTGGAGTTTGGTAGTCCTTCGGATTCCAAATTTTAGCGAAAGGACAATGTCTGCTTGTATGCTTTGTTCAATTTGTTACGTCTGAAGTTGGTTAGCATTTTTGAATCATTATGTAGAGGCGAATCCTTGCATAGGGACAGGGTGAAAATAAAGTAGCTTGAAATTTTGGAATTGTGATGTCCTTTCCTCGCAAATATAAAAACCTAAAGCTCAGGGCACCCGGTGCTTGATGCAATTTAAGGTACACACCTTCTGCTGTTGAAAAGTGTCCTTTTTATTGCAGATGAATGCATTTACGTAGAGAGTGTCGGACTTCCGGAGCGATACGTCGTAGGACTACCAACTAAACACCTCCCAGTCGTCAAAGAACTAGCCAGAAACGGTTTTTACATTATTTCGAGCTAGTCGCTGAGCATTCCCGCCTTGCAGAGACTTCACAAGAGGGAATTCTTTTCACAAACGGGAGGGAAGGGAACTGTCAGTTGAAGGAACCCTCTGCCATGCAGCTCCTCCGCCGGTCAAGCTCTATTTTCTTCGCAACGAGAAGTACTCGAACATAATGCGCAACACGACTCCACCTGTCAGCACTCCTCAGCATCTCCTCGACAATGTAGTCTGGATGTTTAAGTAGAGCTCCTAACGGATTTCACCCTACCTTCAACATGAGAAAAGATGTGATGGGCGTCGTCCACAACTCTATTGAAAAACACACAATCCGGAGATCGTGCCTTTCCAATTTTATCCAGGTAAATTTGAAAACCTCCATACCTGTAATCTCATTTTGCAAGAGAGTTGCCTCTCATCTACTGTACGTTGCCGTTCTTCAAAAGCAATTGCATCCCTTAACCCTTCTCCCTCGCGCTTGTAAATAGCTTTACGCTTCTTAACAAAGAAGGTAACGAGGATCACCCTCGCAATCACCATTATGACCGGTTCAGAGACAGTGCGGTAGGCAGATGCGACTCGCAAAGTTCCCCATCTCGGTACTTGTGCAAGACGCTTACGGTATACCTCGTTGCAAGGAGCGTCAGCTCATACCTCTGCATTGTACAACAGAATAGACTGTGTTGAACTCATCAGTAGACGTCGTCTGCTAGACGTAGAATTCACAACGTTTTCCATTAGCCGACTCAAGGCTGAAACTCCAAATACTGCTTTGACTTGCTCGAAAAAGCCCATCTTTGAGTTAACAGTTCCTCGTCCAAGGTACTTTACCGTTGGTTTTGATTATCGACCCCCGATCGAAAAGGGGTCCACGTGACCAAGCTGCAGTGCATTATAACTCCGAGGTAGTCTCGGCATCAGGGATTGGAAATAGACTTCGAGCTCGGCGAAGGGCATACCAAAAATGTCAGCGATACGCGTGTTGTACGACACGTTATGAAGAATGATATCAGCAGAGGCGAAGCAGTCCATTAGGCCGGTAGAGAGTTTGATTAGGGTGCAGAGATCGAGGAAGATCCTACGTTGTTACGGGCGGGATAATCAACACGCGGGAGGTTCATCTTAAAGAAAAGTGAGCGAGTGAATTTCCGCTGTATCTGCTCTAGGGCAAGCCAATCACAATTACGGAAGGGGGACCAAATCACGAAACAATACTCAAGGGTACTTCGGCGAGGGAGTTAAAAAGCATTATGAAGGGTTGGGGCGAGGTGAAATCAGTACTGGAACGCAGTATGAAACCTGACATTTTGGTAGCACGATTGATGCTATCGAAGTAGTGGCTGTCAAAACGAAGTTTCTCGTCGAAGGTTACGCCCAGGTCAAGGGTAGAGTTCAGATAGCACAGAGAGCAACCATCAAGAGAGTAGGAGAGGTTTTAAGCGAGTCACAGATCGAGTGGCATATGCTGACATTAAGAGCCCACTTATTAACTGTGCACCAATGGACCAAAGTATCCAAATTTGCCTGCAGAGAAGCGCAACGCATTGGAAACGAAACAGAGGAAAACAGCTTGAAGTTATCGGCGTATAACAAGCAAGGACAAGTGAGGACATCAGGGATGTCGCTAATAAAGAATAAAAATAAAAAAGGTCCTAGAATGGATCTTTGTGGCATACCAGAGGAGGAGGAAAAGGACTAGAGGTGCCACCATCAAATTAAACGCTACAGGATCGGAAGGAGAAATCGGCGGCAAGTCAAGTAATAAATGAAGGAGTAATGTTGTGAGCGTCGAGTTTGGACAGTAGTATCTCCTCGTTAACGGAATCGAATGCCTTAGAATAGTTCGTGTAAATGATGTGGACTTTCTGCCGGGAGTTGAGCCATTTGGCCACAAAGTTGGTGAAATACAGAAGATTGGTAGCAGTGGATCGACGTTTTACGAAGTCATACTGCTTCTTGGCTATAAGGTGGCCTAAGTGGGTGGTCAACCAGTCATTGACGTACCTCTCGTAGATCTTGAAGCAGGATGAGAGAGCGCAATGGAGTGGTAATTGTCAACAAGAAAAAGGTCACCATCTTTGTGTATGGGAAAAATAAGGGTTTCTTTCCCCAGGCTGGGGAAAATTACACTTTTCGAAGCTCTTATTGAAAATAATACAGAGGGGAAGGAAAATAAATTTAGAGGTTTTAATAATAAGTTGGGAAGACCATCGGGGCCGGGTCCGACATTGGCATGAAGGTTGTCAGGAGGAGAGAAGAAGAAGGGGTAGAGGAGTTATGCACCGAGGAGAAGTAACCGCAAAGTAAATCACAGGATAGCTAAAGAGAAGTAACAGTGAAGAGAATTTGATGAAAGTGGGAGTGGACTGGGAGGCATTGCGGGCGTTACGGATGTGAGACCAGAAAGGCTTCAAGTTACCATGCGCCAATTCGGCTTCAACACTGTCCAGATAATTCTTCCTAGACTTAACTTTCAGCGACTTAATTGAAGTTCGCAGAGCACTGAAATGGTCAAAGTCAGCACGGCTTCCGGTGGATAAAAATTTTTCCTCGCAGCTTGCTCCAGATGAATTTTTTTATGGATTTCAATGGTGAACCATAATGGGTATGAACTCAAGGAATTTTGGGAGGAAGGAACGTAACTAGGAAGGAGGTCAGACAGAATGAAATAAAAGGAAAGGTCGCAGATTAATGCTGAGATAATGGGAGCTCAATTGATTGACGCCAGAGTTAAGTTCAAATCAGCAAAGTTGCCCATACAAAAGTTGAGCTTAGACGGCTTGCGCATAGTATGGGAGTTGAGGCGTGGTAGATGTACCTCGAACTCAAGAGCAGGATGATAGTCATCCATGGCAACATAGAGAAGAGGAAGAGAAGATTGAGGAAGGACCCGTTCAGAAATGTTGGAGAGGACTAGATCGAGAGTGCGATTTAGATGATTTGAAAGGAAAAGGAAAGAGGCGACGGAGAGTTTTACTTCTGATGCAATTAAGAACTTCATCAGAATGAAGCAAAATAGGCAATTCTGATAACGAAAAGTTGCTTAGACGGTGATGCAGCTTGCTGCAGAGGGCCACCCGACTGCATAGGAGAGGAGCTCGGAATGAAGGCGGCTGATGTGTGGTGTAACGCCGTGGAAGTCATTGATAATTCGGCGGAAAGAAAGCGCGCTGAAGATGGGTTAGCTGCTATTGGAAGAGCTATGGAGCTTCCAAGTACTCCTACTCGGTTGAGTAGCAGCCTCTCCTGATGAAGCACGTTCGACGGGCGAAGCTGGAGGGCTCGCCGGGAAGGTCGAACCTATCGAAGTAGCAGCAGTGCGAAACAGTTGAAGGAGACGGGTTACATGCAGTCTGCTTTGCGTTCAACAACAAACGCCGCGATATCATCTGCATAACCTGCCAGGCTCGATTCTTCTGGCATGTTGAGTCTAAGCAGACTATCATGGGAGGCGTTTCGGAGGTCCGACCCTAAGATAGATCCCTGCGCTAGGCCGATGTGACCTCCATCCTCTTCTAACCCTCTAGCGTCTCATTGAGCATGGAGCCGTTCTTCAGATAATCCCTCAATATCTATAAGAGATAGTTCGGTACGTAGAAAGTGTTGTCTGGTGTGCCTAGAATGTCTTTCCATCTTACGGAATTAAAGGCATTTCTGATGACAAGCGTTATGAGGAGCACCATCCGTCGTGTGTCCCCGTTCGACGAACGGCACCCACAGCTTGCGTAACAGCAGCGACTGTGAATCTCCCCGCACTAAAGTCGAACTGCTGTAGGTAAGAATAAGAGTGGCCTTTCCCTTTGCGGATCAGCGCAAGTTTTACTCCCTTTTAACGAGACGGGAAAATCCCGTCTTTCAAGCAAGCGTTGAATGCGCCCAGCAGTAGGTGTGGCCGATGTTGTAGCACCAGTTTGCATACCTCTGCAAGCCATCAGGTCTTTTTTTTTCATAGAGATCCCGATCGTTTAGACGTTGCGTCGAGCGGCGGAGTTTGTAACACTCTTTCCGGAGCTCTGCAATTTCCGCCCTTCACTAATACCTGGTCATGGAGGTTCCGCAGGCCGTCGTTATTAGATTCATAACTCAATTTACGATATTGTCAACTGCAGTGCACTCACCTCTACCTGTTCCAAAAGTTTCGACAAATCTGCCGGTGTTCACCTTCGCGATGTTATACGCACAGTAAGAGCGCCGGGGTGGCGCACACCAAGAGTTTATGTCAACCACTTCGAAGGCCACTCGTTCATCAACAAGGCCGACGTGAAGGTTACGTAGGGAATGCTTCACTCGCAACCTGGGTGCCAGGACGTTAGGGTGGATCCAGTGTTTAAAACTACAAGTTCGGTTTTCTGCTACTCTTTGAAGTCTAAGTGGGGTATGCCCCATTCAAATGCCCTTACATTGAAGTCACCCCGAAGTAGAATTTGCCCATCAGTGCCCAAGATAGCGTCCTCCAGAACATCAATTCTGGGCCGAAAGTCCGGGATCGTCTCGTTCGACGAGAGATGGGCTCTGAAAACGTTTCCTCCAAACACCGAATCCTGACAAACCCCCCCCCCCCCCCCCCCCGACGCTGTGAAAGAACCCTAAGGTAGGTGCCGTCCCGAACCTAGATGGCGGTAGTATCTGATATGTCGGAGCGGCATGAAGCTGGAGGCCTTAGATCAGCTTTGGTTTCCAGAATGCGAATCATGTTAACCGCGTCCTAGCTCTTCCCAGCTCTGCTCTGAAGATCGGGCATCACCCCGAGATCAGACGCGCCACAATTCCTGCGTATAACGTAACTCTCCTTTTCGTTGCCGATAGTCGCCTTATGGCCTGCCTGACCGCATCTGCGGCATGTTGCTCTCCTGTTTGGTCCCCGGCAGGTTGCAGACATGTGCCTAAAATCCAAACATCTGCAACATTTGACTGAGGCGGCCCGGATTCGTATCCTGCAGATCACCTAACCAATTCTAATTTCCCGTTGTTAAGAAAGCTTCCTCGCGTATTGTCTTCTACCCAGGGAATTCGCTGAGGTGACACCAATTCGGACAATTGCCTCTTCTACCTGGTACTTTTCTGCCAGGCAGTCAAGGTCTCGGATTTCTAAAGAGCACGTGGGTTCTACGCTACCTTTATCTGTTGTCCTCGGGCCTAATTCGACAAGGACTCCACCACACGTTTGTTGAAATGTTATCATAAATGAATATGACACCCACGTTATCGATGCCAAGCGTTGTCAATTAAATAAGTGTTTTCTATCCAACCAATCCCCCACTATCTCACTCGGCCTTCGGTTCATTGAAGCCTACAAGCATTCCCCAAAACTAATTAAGCTGAAATCGGGGTACACACCAGTAGTTCTTCCTTACTCCAATCTAAAAATGATTACGCCTAGGGAGACGTTGATTAAGAAAGGGGAGAAATTGAGGATATAAAAACTCGCTCGTTTCCCATTCTCTAGAAATTTATGCTTCGCTTGCCAGTAAAATATATATATATATTCTGTCAGACTTTCACGAAAAATAACAATGCCGTCAGAAATCCTTACAGTCTACATATACGATCAAAAGGCACCTTTCCACTTGCTCTACGAAACTACGTCGAGCGTGTTGAATTCCTTTCGGGGGACATAGCTCCCCCATCTCGTTTAGTGCAGTAGTCAAAGAAACTATCCTTTCCCTAAAATTACAGGAGCTTCAAAATGAGTTCCTACACTAACAACGCAATCAAAGCAAACAAAACAGCCATGATACAGTAGGAAAAAAAAATAGGAATGGAAGAAAGGAGGAAAAGAAGTTGTAGGAAGCATTCTTAAGACCAGGCCATACTCTTTTACTCTTTTACTGTTCCCAATCCAAGATAAGATGAAAATAACCAAGTCCAAGTAGACGACATGGACTCGTAACTAAGAAACCTCACACCCTTTTGGCACGTGGAATGAGATCATCCCCCTTTCACCAATCCCTCAATGGCCTACCCATCACACCCACAAGGAAAGTCTCAAATGGGAACGACATAAAAATCCCCAAGTTTTTGGACATCCGATGATCCATCAGAAGAAAGGATGACGACGAATTGGGACCGGCGACGTAAAAACAACAACGGCAACAGAGAACGTGGGCACAAGGAACGCTACAAAAGAGTGGAAGCAATCCAAGCATAAAACTCTCTGAGCACCCGTACAAAATAACAAACCTTGAAAGAGATGATTTGGGAATGGGAGGAAAAAATCGTAAGGGTGGGAGTGGAAGTACGGTGTCTGTACGGTGCTATGGCCTCACTATACCGTCGTAGCAAGATTGGAATGGGAATAAAAATTAGAGGCGCCTCGGTTATCGCAAAGTACAATCTGTCGTGCAAGCAACGTAGAATAGTAAATTTAATTAAAACCAGAAAAAAATCCCTACCAGAATGGTAGAGGGGGGAAGCTTTAAAAATCGAAATGGGATGCTGGACACCATTGAAAACGAGGAAATGTAAGTTGAACACTTTCTGCGACACGGAGGTTTGATTTTGAATCCATTCAGGTTTTCGGCCCCTACCAGTACTCCCTAATACTCAACTATTAAAGCCCAATCCTGGCACTTACTGTACAAATAAAATTTTTGGCGACTCCAGCCAACATATCACCCACCCTTTTGCCATTTCCACATCGTTAAAATCCAACGAAGCCACGGACAACCAGAAACGCACAAACAAACGCAACTTAGAGAAGAAAAAAAAAATATTCGTGCCAGAAAATCGTCTATTCTTCGAGCGCTACCAGAGTACTCCCCACTCTCCAAGCAACCGCCAGCTTACATCCCACTCCACCCACACAAGGCGGTAGGACACATTCAGTACCCCCTTGGCGACGTCAATTTTCTAGGTTTCATGATGTCTTGTGGTTCTGGAAAACTGCTATTGCCGCCGCTTCTGCTACTATGAAGTCTGAAAGATACCCTGAAATGCTTGCAAGATTTCGAGGATGATGTCGACTAAGACTAGAAGCATGGGGATCCGTTTAGGCATGATGGAAATGATATCGGGGGATGAAGTGAAATGCTGAAGGTGAAGCGTTGGCGTTAGCATTGGATTTATCCTTCAAACTTCCATCAAGAAACTCTCCCAACCCTAATTCTACTTCACGTTTCATATATTGGGTAAGTCATAGCTTCCATCAGGCCTCATCTCCTGGGCAGGAGCCTTCATAAAACGAAAATCGCAATGGGGATGAGGTTCCGGGAGTAAAAGCAAAACTCAACCGATAAGACCGAGAAAAAAAGGCCACCATAGAATTCGAATGAAGGATGTGTACAAGAGGAGCCAGGAGCCAGTGACTGCCTTCCTAAAGCCCCCGAAGGAGTTGACAACAGGGAGGGAGCCGATGTTTCCTTTTTGCGGACCCAAGAAAAAACTGATCCTGCTTGGAGACTTTACCGCCTTCGAACTTTTTCTTGCAGCCAGTTTTACTGCCAAGCATCCTCTTCATTTTTTCACATTTTTTTTTCTTTCCTTCATTTTTGTTTGCTCCAGCTGACTCTACGCTACTTTCGGCTGACTGCTTCTAATGCCACTACTGCTGCTGATGCCTCCGTTGCTGCTTCTTTTCGAGAATACCATTTTGCCTTAATGCTTTTGGCTATGTGCAGACATTATCCCCATACCTTGCAAAGACAGGCAAGTCGAAATAAGGAGCAAGTGAATCACGCAAAAAAAAACTGGAAAAGAAGACGAAGTAGACCGGAATCAAACCCAAGACGACAGAAAATGGAGAGACTAAAACGAAATGGATGAGATGTCTAAGGGATCACATAGGGTTCTTTCCATTGAGCTTAAGTCCACGTGCAGGGAGTAGTAGCGTTGAGCCTAGGACGGTAAGGAAAATCTCCTTTCCTTGCTTCTGGGGGTGAATAACAGAAAAAAAAAATACGAAATGAGTTCCATCCCACAACAACAGAGCCCCTGGAGTTCTAGCTTCTTTCGGTCCTGCACCAAGAGCAACGTTTACTGCCCTAGTTTATCAAACTTCTTGCCGTTTCCTCCGCTAAAGAGGTGCCCGTATCATTCAAACAGTCCCAACGAATGGTATGTGCTTCAGAGTGAACAAAACTCGCCGAGACTACCCTCGAAAACACTAAAGCCCTTCCTTTAGGTAGCAGAAAATAGTGCTCGTAGCTGCAGCAACGATTAACAGTGTAGTCCCTTTTTTCGTTGTTTACAGCCGCTAATATATATGTAGCCATCTTTTCGTCTCTCACTTCGTCCTGGGCGCTCACCCTCCCACCGTCACTTTGCTATTCCTCATCAGACCAGAATATATAGATGAATTCCTTGGCTCATGATGATGAGGTCAAATAAAGCAGTATTACAAAAACAACTTTTTGGAGAAGAGATTGTCGTAACAAATGTTAAAAGGGTGATGCTCGGCCCCGCATGATTGTCCCAGAATGAAGAGGTGGAATTGCAGTGAAAATGAAAATGGGAAGCGAAATGAGAAAAATGAGAAAACATGGTCTTAAGAGCTATAGGCAAAGGGAATAGATACAAATTTATTATGGACACTGTCTGATAACATATCAATATCCTGGTGTTAGGGGGATATTATGGCTTTTTTTGTCGTTTTTGGAAGGATCGAATTTCTTGGTATTTTGGGTTTATGGAAGATTGTTTTCTTGTTGGTTGCATACAAAAATACAGAAAATTTGCTTTTATGTAATGGTTATTATGATGGGCAACTTGTTGTCATTATGTTTGGGGCCAAGTTCCATTCGACTCCAATTTAAGGCCTTGTTTTTGGAAGTCCTTTCACACTTCGTCTCATGTAACAAGAGAATAGTACATAGTCAAAATAACACACTATACACCTTGGACATTGGACTGGTTTCTTTTTCGGTGTCAAGGAAATCGTTTGATTATATTTGACTTCAATGACCTCCATTGTTAAATGCAAACTTGATATTTAGATCGTTGGATCCTTCCGGGACACTTAACTGAATAGGTCAAGAGAAATAGTTAGTTATCCGTCTCAGCCACTGCAACCCAGTCATAAATAGCCACAAGTCCCTCGACTACTCCGCTCAGAGGATTCCTATTTGTAGGGTGCTTCCTGGTAGCCTATACATAGTGGGCAGCTTGAAAATCCACCACTTAAGACAGCCAAAAGGAAGCTAAGTGTAACCCTTTCATATGTATCAGCCTCAGGAAAAAATTCAAGAAGTTCCAATAATCCTGAGTAAAGAAAGCTTTCGAAATGTGAATTTTCTAGTTATTTTACTATTCGCGGAAATCCTCAGCATTCTTTTCCTCCGTTCTTAGGGATCCATCTCTAGATGAAATCAGTTTTTACATTTTCCTACCATAACTTGGTTAATAATAGTATGATTTCCATCAAACTTTTTTGGATCAAGCTTTGGGTATTTCGAAGCAGAGACAGCGTATAGTGGCAGCTTTGTGCTTTCTTTTCAGATTTTTTCGTTGTGTAGATTCTGAGAATGGTTCCATGAAAGACATGACCACTTTCTAGCCCTCTCCCCCATTTGCATTAAATGTCAGAACTGAGGCCGTCATTGAAAAGTACTAATCGAGACCTTTCATTTGATACCCCATATGATTATATTCAGTAAAAAAAAAACTTGTACAACTCCTTTCTGCATGCATGGAAACCCTCCCCCCTTAAATTCATGTAGAACGATGTAATTCACTGCATTCGTGGGTGTTAATATTTTCCACCTCCAAATCTAATTTGGTGTCCATCGATATACCCGTTTCTGAGAAAAGTGAGTGTGACAGGTTACTGCAGGAGACGATGTTGTTGAAAAGATACAGAAAACATGTGGCGTTTCCTTGCCGCGTCGTATTGTATTCAAAAAACGAATAACAAAGTTTTGGTGGAATTCCGAAATCGATGAAAGTCGTAAAGTCTGCCTTAAACGAATCAGGAACTGATCTCAGTCTAAGAAGTTGCAAGGGGTCAAGCAGTGTACTGCAGGATAGACTGATGTGGAACATAGCTCCCCGAGGCCAACCTATCTTTCTCTAAGGATGAGTTGTCTCTCCTCTGGGACGATGTGTGCCTTTTCAGGAGCCAAGCCTCTCGTCTACCAAGACCGTTAGTGAGTGGTGATAGCCACACCCTGTACGAGGTGACCCTACTATTAACAAAACGCTACGGATCTAGACTGGGGAGTCGAAAAACACCTCCCCCAATCCAGGGTGCCATGCGAACCGTGCCCATTGGATAGTTTGCAGTCAGGGGTAACTGACTGTATTCGAACGGAGCCTCACTGATACCTGGTCGCCTCAGTGAGTAAGTTAGATCTTACCGTGCTACGGGGGGCTATGGCACGCGGACCTCTTAACCCCCATACTCGTCGGAATCAAATGAGTACAAAACTAGAAAAGAAAACAAAAACCAAAAACGCGGGGCCCCGTACCGCACCAAAACTGGTTAATCAGGCGGAGGCACGTCTCCGAATTACTGAAAGCCAGGTGACTACACCCAAGAAGGGAGAAGTTGGGACGTCAAGCAGTGGATCCAAGGTGAGCATTGGTATACTGCGTCGACTACAGCCAACGAACACCACTGCTCAAAGAGCAGGGACCAGCAAAAGCACGTCTGAGATAAATATAACAGACGTCAGGAAGGAAACAGGTCTCAGTGGCGCCGGGGTTAAATGGTACCTGCGCTATCTGAAGGAAGGCCTGAAACCAGAAGAGGCCCTTAAGAAGGCTCAGGACAGACCTAAGCCATCTCTACCGGAGCCGAGAAAGCGGGGAGCAGCAGAGATCAGCCCGCATGAAGGGAATGCTCCCAAAAAACCCAGACCTGAACCCACGGGAAGAGAAAACCCGGGCAGGTCAGGAATGAAGGCAGGACCCAGGAAGCCCGGCATTAGCTATGCTAGTGCGGTCAAGGGCATTCGACTGGCCATACTGCCAAAAAGGTTTCCCGAGCAAATACTCATTCGGGAGGAACAGCAAATCATTGAAGAACTTTTCGTCAAGCAGATGATCAAGGGTTGGACGTCGAAACTGGTGTTCACCGGGATACCCTTTCGACCAGGCCTTATACTGGTGGACTGCGCGACGGAAGGTACCGCAGAATGGGTAAGAACCATAATTCCTAGATTGCCAGGCTGGGAAGGGGTGGAACTGTCAACATGTGCTGGAGATGATATACCAGGAGCCCACATGGTGACAGTTTTTCTCCCAAAGGCCGCGGCAATAGTAACAGAAGACCTTATGAGACTCCTAATTGCTCAGAACGAAGATCTCCATACTCGACTATGGAGAGTCTTCAGAAGCAAGGTGGAGGGAAAGGGTAAACTCCTCACGATCGGGGTAGATGACCGATCCCTAGAGGCAATTAAACGTCGGAGTTGTCATATCAACTACCGATTCGGCAACATACCCGTGCATGTGCACAAGGAAAAGCCAAGGAAAGAGACCTCGGAGGAGGCATCGGGTGGAAAACTTACCGAGCTCCCTGAAGAAGTCGCGGAAGCCATAGAGGCGGAAGCCATAGGGAACAACCAGGGAAATAGACCTGCTGCCCAGTGAAGAGCAGAAGCTGGACGACCTAGACCTAGGACTCCTAGGGCTCGGGGTGGACAGCGACGCGCAGGAAAGCGCCATGTCGGAGGAGGAGGGTGACACTCCGACAGTGGAGAAGAGCTCCAAACAATAACGGAGCCAATGGCCAGCACTAGGATAGCCCAGATAAACCTCCACCATGCGAGAGCTGCATCTGCAGTGATTGCAAGGGCAAATTCCAAGGAGAACATTGGAATAATGCTGGCTCAGGAGCCCTGGGTGTACCGGGGGCAGATTCGCGGTCTGCAAGGAGGAGACATGCAGGTAATTTGGGACTTCTCTTGTGAAAAACCAAGAGCTTGCATAATTCTCAAACGTAATTTAAAATACATATGTCTTTCAGAGTTCTTAACCGGGGACCTTGTGGCTATCCAAGTCTCATTGGAAGCCGGGAGGAGCACTCGAGAGGTAGTTGTAGCATCGGGATACTTCCCAGGAGACGAGAGCCGGGCTCCACCGGAACAAGTCGCAAAGCTGACGGAGTATTGCGAGGAGAGGGCGTTACCACTTCTTCTCGACTGCGATGCCAACGCCCACCACGAAGTGTGGGGAAGCAGTGACACTAATCGTAGAGGTGAGTACCTTCTCGAATTTATTCTTAGTAATAAGTTAGAAATATACAACGTAGGGAACACTCCAACATTTGTGACCAGCACCAGACAAGAGGTACTAGATATAACTCTAGGAAATACCCTAATGAATGGGATGGTCAGGAATTGGAGGGTGTCGTATGAACCCTCAATGTCTGATCACAGGATAATCAGATTCGACATTGAGGGTAACTCCGAAATAAAAAGAATAATAAGGAATCCCAAGAGAACGGATTGGGAATCCTACACAATGCACCTGAGCAACAACATTGCCGACCTTCAAGGGGGCGGTGACATCAGGAGCGAATTAGAATTAGAAACGGTGGTGGAAGACCTCAACACAATCGTCATTGACGCATATGAGGCCAGCTGTCCGGCACTGACTGCGTATAGCAACGCCATCAGGGAAGCGAAACGGAACAGCTTTAGGGAATTCTGTGAAGGGATTGAACAGATCACAGAAGCAACCAGGCTGTACAAGGCTGTAGCCAAAGACGGGGGAATATCCTCTGTCTGCTTGAAAAAGGAAGATGGGACATTCACCGAGAATGAGGAGGACAGGGTACACCTGCTTCTCAGAACTCATTTCCCGGGGTCCTACCCCTCGACGGCAGGCGACAATAATCTGCCTGACACCCCAACAACGAATAAAAGGGGAAGAAAAGAGAGCTGGAAACTAGCAAAAGAGGTATGCTCAGAAGCTAGGCTAAGATGGGCAGTGGGAACCTTTCAACCAATGAAATCTCCCGCAGCAGATGGCATTTTCCCAGCACTTATCCAGAGAGGCCTAGGAATTATCTTAGAGTCTCTTCTGAGGGTGGTAAGGGCGAGCATAGCACTGGGTTACATACCAAGGGCATGGAGACTGGCAAAAGTGGTCTTTATTCCGAACGCGGGTAAAAAGGATCCTTTTCACCCTAAATCTTTCAGACCAATCTGCCTAACATCATTCGTACTCAAAACGGTGGAGAAGGTCATAGACAACTATATTAGAACTAACGTTCTAAAGCGTAATCCCTTACATCACTGTCAACACGCTTACCGGGCAGGAAGGTCAACTGAAACTGCTCTGTATCAGCTGACAGAGGTACTACGGGACGCCATAGAAACAAAAAAAATTGCACTGTGCGCGTTTTTGGATATCGAAGGAGCATTCGACAACACATCGCACACAGAGATACAGGATGCCCTGAGCCGCAAAGGAGTGGAAAACACCCTGGCACTCTGGATGGGCAAAATGCTAGAAAGCAGACAAATAGAGGTACAAACAGGTACAAATTCTATTATCATGAACACCACTCAAGGCTGTCCACAGGGCGGAGTACTACCGCCGCTGATGTGGAGTATGGTAATGGATGAACTCCTGGACGTGTTAACTAATACTGGAATACAAGTCCAGGGTTACGCGGATGACATTGTTCTAATCTGTAGGGGCAAATATGAAGATGCCCTATGTGATAGAATCCAAACTGGATTAAGGGTTACTAGTGCCTGGTGCAGGAAGGTGGGACTGCGGATCAACCCAACCAAAACCACCATAGTACCATTCACTAGGAGGCGTAAGCTGGATCACCTGAAAGCCATAACATTACATGATATGGAGGTGAAACGAGAAACAGAGGTCAAATATTTGGGAATCACGCTAGACCAAAAATTACTCTGGAAGACACATGTCGGAAACACTTGTCGGAAAGCCACGAGTGCTCTGATGACTTGCAGATCCATAGCAGGAAAAAAATGGGGTCGCAGCCCGAAGATACTACTTTGGATATATACTGCAATAGTAAGACCAATGATTACCTATGGAGCGGTAATCTAGGCAGAAAGAACCCAACTCAGCATACAAGCCAGGGAATTACATAAACTCCAAAGGCTGGCTTGCGTGTGTATCAGTGGGGCAATGAGGACATGCCCAACGGCATCCCTGGAGGTCCTTCTGGGATTAACCCCTCTCCATCTGCACATACAGATGCAGGCAAGGAGATCAATATTCAGGATGGCCGGTAGCATGAGTGAGGCAGGGAGCTGCTTAAATCGAAGGAAGATTGATATCCTTTCTAGGCGGTATCCCGAATTACTGATACCGAGGGACAACATGACAACGAGGTTTCACTTCGATAAGAAGTTTGAAACACGTTGGAGTAACAAGGCAAACTGGGAGAGCGTGGCTGCGACATACGGCTTAAACCAGCAACTGATTACTTGGTACACTGACGGATCCCTCACAGCAGAGGGAGCGGGTGCCGGTGTCATTGGTGCAAGGAAAATGTACTTTGAGCCAATGGGCAGGTACACTAGCATATTCCAGGCGGAAATGTACGCCATAGACAAATGTGCCTCCTTTAATCTGCAAAGGAACTACAGGGGGCAGAACATAGCTATTCTCACCGATAGCCAAGCAGCGATCAAGGCACTTAGGTCCAACCAGGTGAACTCTAAACTGGTATGGGAATGCCTTGAGAGACTGAATACACTCGGCTCGTCCAACAAGGTCTGGATACTTTGGGTTCCAGGCCATGCTGGGCTGAAAGGCAATGAGGCAGCGGATGAACTAGCCAAGAAGGGAGCAGGGATGCCTTTACACGGGCCAGAACCCTTCTGTGGAATCGGAAACGGTTTCATGGCTATGAATCTAAGAAACGAAGAGAAACGGTTGAGGGAACTATATTGGGCGGGCCTACCAGGGATGGAGCAGTCCAGGGTGCTTATTGGGGGATACGAACCCATGCGCACAAAGGATTGCTTAAACCTCACCAAAAAGAACCTTCGAATCATAGTGGGAATTCTCACTGGTCATTGTCGGCTGAACTACCACCTAGGAAAGCTAGGGATATCTACGGACATTGCCTGCAGGTTCTGTGAGGAGGAGGACGAAATCTCTATGCACGTCCTGGGACAGTGTCCGGCATTTGTGCAAAGTAGGTCGATACATCTGGGAGAACACTTAATACCAGATGCAAAGCTGAAACTTCTGGAAGTGGGGAACATACTGAAGTTTCTAACGGTTACAGGCCTGCTTGAGATATTATGATCAACAGGTACACTATAACCAGTAAAAGGGGCACAATAGTTCTTCAAGGACGCGGTAACAGAATAATAATAAGAAGTTGCAAAATTGATATCGAAAAGCGAGAGAAGAATTCCAGGCAACCAGTTCAAAATGTTATAGAAGGAAGCGAACTCAGACTCATGGGGGAGGTGCATACAAGGCAGTCATGGTATCAATCAAGGATAAACAATCACCGCTGATCACGAACCCTGATTTGCTACGAGATACCGTTAGTACTCCATTCCCACAAGTTGATTCTATTAAAATTCCCGAGGTAACCACAGAAGGGGTTTTTGAAAATAAAACTTCAGGCTTAGAAGACATTCCGAACAAAGCGCTGCTAAAGGCAGTCAAGACAGTTTCTAATTAAGTCCCACAAATATTCACAGCGTGCTACGAATAGGGATTTTCCCCGGAAAAGTGGACTTAACAGAAGCTTGTGCTGACTCTGAAGCGAAATAAGCCTTTAGGCGAATCTTCATCTTACAGGGCTATATGACTTTTAAACGGTGTCGGCAAACTTTTTCAATAGGTCATGTACCGATCACAGAAAAGGGAGGTGACCTCTCGGTCAGGGAGCTCAGATTCCGAAAATCGAGATCAACTGTTAATGTGATCAGTACGGTGGCAGCAGTAGGCAGCGATGAAGCCAATAAATCCTGCGCAATAGTTACTCGCGAAGTGAAGAATACTTCCAATTCTGCAAACTGGCGCATAATTATCGAAGTTTAGGAAAAATTAGGTACCCTCAAGCACCTTGTGCGCACTGTCATAGAGTTTCTCATCGAAAGGCTCATGCATTACGATTCAGACGATGGACTTAAAACACAGCGGATATCCTGTGGAGTTCCACAAGGATCAGTCCTTTTTGTGGATAATAATGTAAGACGGAGCTCCGAGGTTACAGGTCCCCACAGGGGTGACCATTATAGGTTTCGTTGATGATATCGGAATGACTATCGTGACACAGCACATCAAGGAGATCGATATTTTGACCTGGCTAAAAGGCGCTGGTCTGGCGCTTCCAAAGCGTAAAACGGAGGTAGTTCTCATCACCAAACGAAGGAAGCAAACGTCAATGAAGATCAGGATTGTCGAAAAAACCATACACTCGTCACCAACGCTCAAATATCTGGGTGGTGGCTGACCAAAACTTAAACTTCAAGCTGAGTTTTTGAAATCTTGCAATGTCTCCTTGCAATGGTCTCCTTATCTTCAGGGTCGTTAGCTCGATTTTGCTATGTGCAGCTCCTATTTGGGTTTCGACATTGGAACACGAAACAAATAGGAAAAGGATTGCACGGCCATGCCGACTAAGTGCATTGCGGACGAAGCAGCATGCGTAATAGGAGGTATGGTCACGATCGACATCTTGGCGAACGAAGATCGACACCTCTATGACCCAACATATTCAATCGGCGCATCCTGCACCTAGAGTTGACAGTTGGCACGAACTGAAGCAATACTGGAGTGGCAAAAGAGATGGGACAATTCTCTAAAATGAAGCTGGAGTAACAGAATTATCCCAGATGTTGTAAAGTGGATTAAACAACGCCATGGAGAGGTTAACTACGACCAAACCCAGAAGCTAAGCCGACATGGATGGTTACCGCCTTGGACGTGACACTTCCCGACTTTGACCGACATGTGATATGATTCAGGAGAATGCGAAACACATAGTTTTTATTTGTTGAGGATGCTGGGAGTCCACACCCACTTGATGAAGGAGAAAGCAAGTTGCTTCCCAAGTGCTCCGGTCCGTCATTCTCGATTACCACTTGTCGCCACTTTCGGTCACGCTTCTCCCAAAGGCAGACGTGGGGATGCATCTGATGAATTGCCTCTGTCCTGGACGAAACCGTCATTCAATTTTTTTTTGACATAGTTTTTAATTGTCCGAGATTCTGCGCCCACAGGTAACATAATCCCACATACAGGTAGGAACAAACAAAGTCCTAATTTCCTGGAGGTTTTCCAATGCTCGTAGGCATGGATTGATAATTTTTATTTCAGGATTCAGGGAGTCCGTCATCCTGTTGATGCCCCGTTGGAGAGAAGCTCAAGTGGTTGCGAAACTCAGGATTCATTAAATCCTAAAACAAAAGCTAATCTTGCTTCAGCCAGCCTAGACCTGGATTAGACGGCTTTTCATCTTCGGTATGATTCTCCCTCCCCCTCTTGTTTGATGGTTCTGTTGTTCTCAGGACAAATGTTCCCCAGCGTCTTGCTCTGCACGAAACCGCAAGTCGTCTGAATTGATATATGTAAATGGAACTGATGAATAGAGTAGATAATCCGTGGAATATGATGTTTTCGCAAGAGAGCTTCAATCTTCTTCTATAGACAGGCAACCAAATATCTGAGAATAGTGCCAGATATCTTATTAAATGTTAAGCAGTACCTACAGCATTACAGGCATTCGCTATCAGTTTGGATGCAGGCCTGTAGGATACCAAATCTTGTAGCCGCTTATAGGTTGCTTGTCATCGGATGAGTGAGTGAGTGACAGTAATTGGTTTTGGTAGCGACAATGACAGAAAAAGATCTGCATAACATGATAAAGTCATAAAACAATCCGGTCTTCCAAAATCCCAGTTGACGTTCATTAAAAGCACCTAGACCTTTGGTCGAGAATAGGGAACACCCTAATAATGCACACCAATGGTGACTTCCGAAGCAGTGAGAAGGAAGGTTTCTGAAAAACTCAATGTAATGCAACAAAAAACTTTATAAAGATGACATTGCGGTCGGGATGGGTGATCAGTTTGCCGGTATGGGCGCTAATAATACCTTACTCGGGTGTGCAACGTGTTTCTCAGTCCTGAGGATTGACTAAAAAGGGTTAGAAATCTGTGACCTTCTGCAGCTTCTTCCGCTTCCATATTGTCGGGTTTCACCTGATCGGGAATGAATATTTAAACAGATTGACCACATCTTTTTCGAGTGAGATCATCAATTGATGGTCGTTTGCCTTCGCTTGCGTAATGCGCCCATATTTTCTCATCAGGGTGGGGAGTCTCAACTTCCGAAGCTTAATACAACTCACTTCTGGGACACGACTATAGTTTCATCATCATCAACGGCGCAACAACCGGTATCCGGTCTAGGCCTGCCTTAATAAGGAACTCCAGACATCCCGGTTTTGCGCCGAGGTCCACCAATTCGATATCCCTAAAAGCTGTCTGGCGTCCTGGCCCACGCCATCGCTCCATCTTAGGCAGGGTCTGCCTCGTCTTCTTTTCCTACCATAGATATTGCCCTTATAGACTTTCCGGGTGGGATCATCTTCATCCATACGGATTAAGTGACCCCCCCACCGTAACCTATTGAGCCGGATTTTATCCACAACCGGACGGTCATGGTATCGCTCATAGATTTCGTCATTGTGTAGGCTACGGAATCGTCCATCCTCATGTAGGGGGCCAAAAATTCTTCGGAGGATTCTTCTCTCGAACGCGGCCAAGAGTTCGCAATTTTTCTTGCTAAGAACCCAAGTTTCCGAGGAATACATGAGGACTGGCAAGATCATAGTCTTGTACAGTAAGAGCTTTGACCCTATGGTGAGACGTTTCGAGCGGAACAGTCTTTGTAAGCTGAAGTAGGCTCTGTTGGCTGACAACAACCGACTATAGTTTGCCAGCGGGAAAACCATGGAGGATGGCAGACTCGAACAGCTCGTTTGAGAGCATTGATGAGAATTAGCGAGACATTAAAAGTGCTCTTTTCTCTAGAGCAAGTTAAGGTTCCCAAGGAGTGCCAAAAAAAAACTAACGTTCGGTACCTGACTGTCGTTAAGCAATCGGAAAATTATCTTGCCAATCGAGCACCACTAGGTCTAGCTGACTTCCGAAACTTAAAAGCAGTTTGCTGAGCGTAAGGATCTATAAATTCTTACTGCCTCTGTGGGAAGGGAAGGGGCAAACATGAACCGTTTGAGCTACCGATTTCGCCACCACTAAAGAACTAACAACGAATCACGAATTTCTCGATGGTCTAGTGACGGAGATTAACAGTTGGTTCTTTATTCAGGATGATGAACAACTTAAGAGGGGGAAGGAAAACGTCACCACGATTCTCAATATTATTGCATTCGATGAAGTTTTGCATCTCGTGGATGAAATGGCTGGTCAAGTATTAGCTTGTTTCCTGCCGTCGCAAGCATAATAGCAAGACATATTCTCGAAAGCATCAAGGAACGTTACGAAAGCCTGGCCGAAATAGATTAAGATTGTTTCTGCCCTAGATACTCCTGCAGTGACCATTTCAATGCCTTACGACTTGCAGATATCGGTTTCACATTCTCTTTATCTTGTGGAAAGGCTTTCGACAGCAGCGAGTGCATCTGGTGTTCTTTATACAGGAAGGTCATTACGGCAGAACTAGCAACTATTACGTATATCAGGGCAGCGTACCACGGCGCTAGATATCAGGTGCCGCTTCGAGATAAATTCACCAGGAGCCGATGGAATTACAACCGAATTGGTTAAATATGGAGGCGACCAGTTACACCAAGTGGTTCATCAACTTGTGCTCAAGCTATGGGACAGCGAATCAATGCGATTGGCAACGAGGCATTATCTGTCTTATACATAAAAAGGGAGATATCACACAGTGCAGCAATTATAGAGGTATCACGTTGCTGAGTACCATCTATAAGATATTCTCCACTATCTTGCTAGGCCGGATAGCCCCATAAGCCCAGAACATCATTGGCCCATACCAAAGAGGCTTCACTCCAGGAAAATCAGCAACAGATCAGATTTTCTCTCTGCGGCAAGCGGTGGAAAAACTGTTGGAATATGGACAACAGTTGCACCATCTGTTCATCAACTTTAAAGCCGCCTATGATAGCATAGCCAGGGTAAAACTGTACACGGCCATGAGAGAACTCGGTATCCCGACGAAATTAATAAGACTGACTAGGCTGACCCTGACCAATGTGCGAGGCCAGATAAAAGCAGCAGGATCACTCTCAAGACCATTCGACATCAACAACGGTCTACGACAAGGGGATGCTCTATCATATGTCCTCTTTAACCTGGCCCTCGAGGAAGTGATCCGTGAAGCCGAGGTAAATGCAAGAGGTACGATCCTCTTCAAGTCCACCCAACTACTGGCCTATGCTGACGATATCGACATCATGGGAAGAACCACCCGAGATGTACAAACTGCCTTCATCCAGATCGAGCAGGCGGCGCGAGATCTTGGGCTGCACATTAATGAAGGCAAGACAAAATATATGTTGGACGAATCAACCAACAACATGAAACGGCACTGGTCAAACACGAACAAGAATAAGGATAGGAGAATACAACTTTGGGACCGTTGACAATTTCTCCTATCTAGGGTCGAAAATCACAACCGATAACAACTACGATGATGAAATCCGCGCACGGTTGTTGTCAGCCAACAGAGCCTATTTCAGCTTACAAAGACTGTTCCGCTCGAAACGTCTCACCATAGGGTCAAAGCTCTTACTGTACCAGACAATGATCTTGCCAGCCCTCATGTATTCCTCGGAAATTTGGGTTCTTAGCAAGAAAAATTGCGAACTCTTGGCCGCGTTCGAGAGAAGAATCCTCCGAAGAATGTTTGACCCCCTATATGAGGATGGACGATTCCGTAGCCTACACAACGACGAAATCTATGAGCGATACCATGACCGTCCGGTTGTGGATAAAATCCGGCTCAATAGGTTACGGTGGGCGGGTCACTTAATCCGTATGGATGCGGATGATCCCACCCGGAAAGTCTATAAGGGCAATATCTATGGTAGAAAAAGAAGACGAGGCAGACCCTGCCTAAGATGGAGCGATGGCGTGGGTCAGGACGCCAGACAGCTTTTAGGGATATCGAATTGGTGGACCTCGGCGGAAAACCGGGATGTCTGGAGTTCCTTATTAAGGCAGGCCTAGACCGGATACCGGTTGTTGCGCCGTTGATGATGATTGTAGGCTCAAAGAGAAGTGTCTTCCTCATCAATTGAAATGAAGATACTTACCTTAGCAGCCTGTTGAGCCTGACTAAGGACTCATCAGAGGCTGCTTCACCTCTGTCCTAGGAGCAGCGTATCTGAGGTGTTCACAGGTGCTTATGCCAAAGTTTGGTCTGAAGTGTGAGCGGATTTACGTTCGATATAATTCGCACTCTTGTTCTGTTTTGCGAATTATAAAAAGGAGTGTATAGCCCCTGTGAACACCTCGGACACGCTGCTCTCAGGACAGATGTAAGGCAGCGTGTGATGAGTTGACTTTGCCCTGGTACGAAACAGTAGTCGCCTTCGTCCGTCTTTTGATTTGCCAAAGGATAACTTGAAATTCCACTGGATCCTTCCTTTCGGACTTTTGTTCGGTTTTTATTGCCAGTACAATTTCCGACAGTTTTTGTAGCAATTCAACCATTATACATTCCAAACATTTTCGAGTTTTTCCGCGAATCCTACGCATTCATTAAAGGAAGTGCTGACACCACGAACCGAGGAGGGCGATCAGACTGTCAGTCTGTAATAGGACTCATCTGAAGTGGCTCTTTCCACGAAGGTTCATCGGAGATAATCTCGTACCATAGGAACCGGGATGGGCTTCTGTGAGCCTATATTGCAGGAAAATTTCGGGAAATTCCTGGAGAAAATGTTCTTAGCCCGGGTCATTTGCGGTTCGCTCCTTTGTGGGAGTTTTACCGGGGTTGTGGTTACGCGGGTAGAGCCCCTTATGGGTTCAGGCGTGGAATTGTGTTGTACAACTCGCCGCGGTACCCCTTGGTTCCTGCAAAAGTCTTAGATAGTCCTCGTATCCACTGGTGTGAACTCTGAATCTCCAATCGGTGTAAACCAACATCCCTGTGCTAGTCATGGCGGGGTTTTGATTGTGGTCTCCAAATCAATGTGTGTCCCAGGACCTTCTTTAAAAGAAGGAAAAATATCGCGTGACCTTGTCAAAAGATTCAACTCCTTTCTGACAGTATTTTCCTGGCCTAACAGGATCGAATCCTGGATGGTATTTCCCCCGAAGGAAGGGCATTGTTTCTGTTCAACGGAAGCTTTTTAATCCTGGTATCCTTGCAAAGTGATATTATAATTTTCCATATACTCCACACAACATGAGTACAATAGACGCACATAAAACCGTCTCGTTAAAATTAAAGCTTTAATAACGCAAACAGCATCATTCCAATTTACGCAGGACTTTGGTCGGGGGATGGTGTTCTACTTAACTTCATGGTGAATTCACAAAGAGAGTGGTACAATAAAGTTTGTAGAGCTAATAAATATATAAATACGGAACTAAAAACAATTTCAGGAATCCCGGGAATTGGGTATCGAGCCGAACAGGAATGATGTTGCTCGGCATTACGCTAAATGATGATGATGCACCGGTAATTAATTTGAAGCTATTGACGTACGCACAATGAGCTATAGCGTACCTCCATACGTGTATGAATGTGCCCTGGATATGCTTCGTACATCGTTTTGTTTTGTTGCCTTTTCCAATTTTTTTTTTTTCATTATTCTGCGTTCGTATTTTTGTATCCTCTCTGGATTATTCCGGACGATGGTCATTATGCAATGCTGGTCTACTGCCAACTGCGTTCTCCCCAACTTTACCCTATCTGTAGTTTTCACTCTGGATACCCCGGGACTAGGTTGGATTCAGGGTAGCTACGGTCGGAAACAGGGTAGCTACTCGTAGGGTCCAGCACCCTGAGCGCGTCACAAATAGTTTTGTGAACAGGGAATAAGTTGGAAAGTTGATTGAATGATGTTGTTCGGATAGTTTATGACCGCTCGCTACCCTCCCATTTAACCACTTCTACAATGTTACCCTACCCTCGGTGAGTGGTGATATGAGGATAACTTCTGAAATCGAAATCAAGGCTTGGATATTGTGGAGTTTACGGGAATGATTTAACCCCGAGCCCACTGTCTCATTTCCTGAAATTTTAATATATACACTCATTAGTGATATTGTTAAGACACCCTCATCGAATTTGGAGTCGGGGCAAGGTTTAAATTGGGTTGAGGGTTGTACTTTATCATAAAATATTATATCCTTTGCTGCATTTTGTTCGGGTTGTGGAAAACGAAACGGACGGCGAAATTATGCACGTATATATGGGGGTGTATATGGAAGGCGGAAAAAAGTTCGTATACCTACTTTCCGTGAGTTGAGGGCATTTTATGAAAAGCCAGGCATTGGGTGCGTCATCATCATCACCGGTGGCGGCATAGTCCCACGAATACCCCGTTGGCATTACGGTTACCATTGCCTGAACCTCTCCCTCATTTCTTTTCCCATCCCACGGTGTGTCCATTATCCTAGCAATATCCAACTTTAGCCCGAGTATGCTCCATAATAAAGGGAAGGGGTGATAGCGTGCTTGGTGTTCCTTGCCCGGTCTCACAAGGTGATAGTGCCTATGCTTTCGTGGGTGGCAGTGGGGGGAGGCAATATCCCATGTGGATCCCTCTGGTTTCTGTAGGAAAATGGAACTGGCAACTGTTGTATGTACAGTTGTCTACCCCCAAGAGTACACTCCTACCCTATTTCAGATGATATGGTGCGGTGCGTACACGCTTCAGTCGCATGAATTTTATACGCGCTGCACCCTATAGTGCCGCTTTAGGAAAGGAAAACGTGTCCTCCATACGTACAGCTCCCAATCCTTCGACCTGGCCAAAGCACTTCTCATCCTTGTCCTCAACTCCACACTCTGGCCCTCTTTTGCCTTTGGTATAGTGACGCGAAATATAGTCACGCCGAAGAAAAGAATTATTTTTGGCTTGATGAACGCCGTGAGGGTTAAATATGAGGTACATACGTACATTCGCAATGTACTCAGCGCGCTTTCGGGGGCAGCAGCAACATCAGCAGCAGAACGGGGTGTGATAATTCTGTCATGCGAATTTCTATACGTATTAACGCAAAACGAACGCAACGCACTTGCATGTGGTACCGTACCCCCGGCGTGCTATACGTGCACGTATGGAGCAACAAAGTGGGTAAGCCGTCCTAGGATATGTGTATATATATATATAATTTTTTTTTCGAGAGGGTAGTATGTGCTGGTCGATTCTGATAGGGTTCTTTCCTGGGAATGCATCGCCCCAAGCAAGCAAGGGTGCATACTATTCTTTTTTAGAGAGAAAAATGAATATTATGCGTTCGGTCTAACTTGCCTCGCATACATATCTACGCGTATAATTATATATGAAATGTTTGTGCATTTTGCATCAAGTCCTCGATTCCAGCCACAGAGTCGGCGGGATGTAAAAAAAAAAATTGAGCTTAAGTTCCGAAATGAGGTTGCAGCTATGAAAGGGGGATCAGAAAGGCAAACGCTCATACTATTACGTAATTTAAGTGCTACGTTGAGATATTCAGAACTAGCACAAATAATTTCTAACGCATCATCTCATCCAGGATTTCCGTACTTTCTTAAAAGTAGAAAATATATATATTAATGAAAAAGAAATAGTGATGGCATGGGGCTGGTTTTCAATAGACGGTACAACTCTAATTAGGAATTGCTTTAGCATTCAGAAGAATAGAAAGGGATATCAGAAAACAGGATCATTGGAAAAGGTGGCTGGTGAAGGGGTTGGTAATCATATTCAAGAAGAAGTCATCGGTAATATAATTAAGATAGTCGGAAATCCAGAGCTGCATAAAGCGTATCATTCCATATTTCCTCTAGGACCACAGGCTCCTTGGATAAGGTTTAGTCTCAGGTAAATCCTGAAAACCGATTGGGTAATGATTGCTTGGACTGCAGGGACAAACTAAGCCGGATATACCCGTCTGTGAAAACAATAAATGGGGCCAAGTAATGCATTGAAAGATAGACTGACGCGAAATATAGCTCCCTGAGGCCAACCTATCTCTCTTTGAGGGTGAGCTGTCTTTCCTCCAGGGCGATGTGTGGCTGTTCAGGGGCCAAGCCTCTCGTCTACCAAGACCGTTAGTGAGTGGTGATATCCACACCCTTTACGAGGTGACCCTACTATTAACAAACTGCTACAGATCTAGACTCTCACCTCCCACAATCCAGAGTGTCATGCGAACCGTGCTCAGTGGACAATTTGCAGTCGGGGGTAACTAACTTTTTTTAGGAGGTGGAAATATTCAAAAGACACTGGTCTGGACACACCAGCGTGTAGGATTTTTACCCACTAAAACCGCCCCCGACTCCCTCCCTGCCCCGCGGAACCACCATAAGGTATTACATAACGGGGCGGAGTCAGCTCACTCTGTCTTAGTCACCTTTCTTCTATACGCGGCGATCATGGAGTTGACCGCAACCCAATTCTCGTAATGTGCTACCATTTTCGGCACCAGATTTTCTGGTACCAGCACCTCTCCTAGAGTCTCCTCTAGATTCCTCCTTTCTTCCACAAATCTCGGACAGTGGAAGAATACATGCTCTGGGTCCTCTGAGGACTCCATCGCAATTTGGACAGTCGGGTGACATCTCCAATTTAAACCTGTGCAGGTATTGGCTATATCCTGCATGCCTCGTGAGAAACTGAGTGAAATTATAATTAGTCTCACTGTGTCGTCCCTCCAACCACTCCTTGATGGTAGGAATGAGCCTGTGAGTCCACCGATCTTTTCCCGAGCGTTCCCACCGCTCTGGCCATCTATTTATGGATCTTTCCCTCTCAGCCTTCTTCGTCTGCGATGAGGGAGAGATTGGCTTCGCATTGAATATGTTCGTCATCTCATCTGCCAAGATGTCAATCGGCATGGTTATCGAGATGTCGAATGCTGCATCATCCCCCAATGCCCTGAAGGCAGAGCATACCCTCAGGGCTGTCCTCCAGTAGACTGCACCCAGTTTGTTAGTGTTAACAGGCATCTTTAACGTCTCCCTCCAAACTGGGGTCGCATAGAGCATGATTGAGGTCACCACCCTAGAGGTATGCCGCGACCCTCTCACCTTCGGCATTATCCTTGCCAGGGCCATACTAGCAGTTGCTGATTTGTCGAAAACATACTGCACGTGTTGCTTATGGCTGAGCTTCCTACCTATCACCACCACGAAGTATTTGATGGTTGGCTTGAAAGTGATGATATGATTCCCGATTTTAATACAGGCGTAATTTCTTTTCTGGTGCTTCGTAATGAGGACCGCTTCTGTTTTTTTCTTCGCCAGTGTCAAACCAGAACTCTCTAGCCAACTTTTAACAGCACTAATTGCCTCGCTTGAGTATCTTCGAACTGCCTTGCGACAACAACCAGCCCTATGTCGTCAGCGTAACCCACCACTGTGGTTTCGCTTGGAAGGGGAAGATTAAGTACATCGTTGTACATGATGTTCGACAGTAGTGGGCCCAATGCGGAAAACAACGTACTCCTTGGGTCCGTCATCGGTGTCATACCAGAGCCTCCTTTCAGTTAAATAACTATCGACGATAGCAGCGAGATAGGCGGGAATACTAACCTTCTGCTAGGGATTTGCATATTAGATTCCAATTGGCCGAATTGAATGCATTTTTCACATCCAGGGTTACTGCCACGCAATATTTGCTGGTACTACTCTTTCCGTGAATTGCATCTTCGGCCAAGCAAGCAACTAATTTGATGCATCAATGGTCGATCTGGCTTTACGGAACCCATACTGCCGATCTGAAAGGCCGACTGTGCTCTCAACAACCGGGAGTAATCTATTACAGATTACCCTCCTCCCGTCTCACTGATACCTGGTCGCCTCAGTGAGTAAGTTAGACTCTACCATGCTACGGGAGGCTATGACACGGCGGACCCCCGAACTCCATACTCGTGGAAATCAAATGAGTTTCCGTAATAAAATAAATAAAAATTCAGCCGCGGGACCCCATACTGCACACAAACTGGTTAACCAGGCGGAGATCCATCTCCGAAATACTGAGAGCCAGGTGATTACAGGGAAGTTGGGACGTCAAGCAATGGATCTAAGGTTGACATTAGTACACTGCGAGGAGAGCAACCAATAATCAGTACTGTACAAAATACAGGGACTAGCAAAAGCACGTCTGAGATAAATATATCAGACGTCAGGAAGGAGAAAGGTCTCAGTGGTGCACCTGCGCTACCTGAAGGAAAATGTCAAACCAGAAGAAGCCCCTCAGAAGGCTCAGGATAAACCTAAGCCGTCTTTGCCGGAGCCAAGAAACCTAGGAACAGCAGAGATCAGTCCGCATGAAGGGAATTATCATCATCAACCGCACAACAACCGGTATCCGGTCTAGGCCTGCCTTAATAAGGAACTCCAGACATCCCGGTTTTGCACCGAGGTCCATCAATTCGATATCCCTTAAAGCTGTCTGGCGTCCTGACCTACGCCATCGCTCCATCTCAGGCAGGATCTGCCTCGTCTTCTTTTTCCACCATAGATATTGCCCTTATAGACTTTGCGGACTGGATCATCCTCATTCATACGGATTAACTGACCCGCCCAGAATGAAAGGCAATTCTTCCAAAGAATCTAAACCTGAACCCAAAGGGAGAGAAAACCCGGGCAGGTCAGGCATGAAGGTAGGAACCAGAAAGCCCGCTATTAGGTATGTCAGTGCGATCAAGAGCATTCGACTTGCCATACTGTCAAAAATGTTTCCCGAGCAAATACTCACCCGTGAGGAGCAGTAAACCATCGAAGACCTTCTCGTCGGGCATATGTACAAAGGATGGACTGCGAAACTTGTATTCACCGGAATATGCTTTTGACCAGGTCATATAATGGTGGACTGCGCGACGGAAGACACTCCAGAGTGGCTTAGAACCATTGTTCCTAAATTGCCAGGCTGGGAAGGAACTGTCAACATTCGCTGGGGATGATATACAGTAGCACACATGATGACAATTTTTCTCCCAAAAGCCGCGACAATAGAGACGGAAGACCTTCTAATCGCTCAGAACGAGGATATTCATACGCGATTATGGAGAGTCTTCAGAAGCAAGGTGGAGGCAAGGGTAAACTTCTCATGATCGGAGTAGAAGACCGATCTCTGGAGGCAACCAAACGTCGGAAGTGCCTTATCAACTGTCGATTTGGCAATATCAACATACCTGCGGATGTGCACAAGGAAAACCCGAGGAAAGACACCTCAGAGGAGACACTGGGTGAAAAGCATACCGAGGTCCTCGAAGAAGTCTCGAAAGCCATAGAAGCGGAAAGGACCGGATCATCCAGGGAAATAGACCTGCTGCCCAGTAAAGGGAAGAAACTGGACGACCTAGACCTAGGAGTTTTAGAGCTCAGGGTGGATAGCGACGCGCAGGAAAACGCCACGCCGAAAGAGGAAGGCGATACTTCGACAGTGGAGAAGTGCTCCAAACAATAACGGAGCCAACGGCCAGCACTAAAATAGCCCGACGACATTCGGGTTCTACCGCAACAACTCGTTAAACTGGAAAAGGGCTGTGAGAAAAGGGCGTTACCACTTCTCCTCGGCTGCGATTCCAACGCCCGTCACAAAGCCTGGGGACGCAGCGACACCAATCGAAGAGGTGAGTATCTTCTTGAATTTATTCTAAGCAATAAGTCAGAAATATATAACTTCAGGAACGCTTCAACATTTGTGACCAGCACTAGACAGAAGATACTAGACATAATTCTAGGAAATACTCTAATAAACGGGCTGGTCAGGAATTGGAGGGTATCGGATGAGCCCTCTATGCCTGATTACAGAATAATCAGATTCGACATTGAGGGCAACTCCGAAATAAAAAGAATAATAAGGAATTCCAGGAGAACGAATTGAAAATCCTACGGAATGTACCTGAACAACAACATGACCCACCTTCAAGGTGACATCAGGAGCGAACTGGAACTAGAAACAGTGGAAAACCTAAACACAGTCGTGATTCACGCATATGAGGCCAGCTGTCGGGCTAAGACAATTAAGTCATCATGGCCATGGTGGAACAGGAACCTGGCCAGAAAGAGAACAGAGGAACGAAAACTCTTCAACCAGGCAAAACAAATCGGAGACTGGCGAGGTACAAAAATGCCCTGACTGCGTAATGCAATGGAATCGGGAAAGCAAAATGGAGCAGCTTCTGGGAATCCTGTGAAGGGATCGAACAGATCACAGAAGCAGCAAGGCTTTATAAAGGGCTGTAAGATGGGACATTTACCGAGAATGAGGAGGACAGGTTATCCCCGCATCTCAGAACTCATTTCCCGGGGTCCTACCCAACGGCGGCAGGCGACAATATTCTACCTGATACGCCAGCAATGAATAAAAAGGGAAGAAAGGAGAACTGGAAACTAACGAAAGAGGTACGCTCAGAAGCAAGGGTAACGTTGGCAGTTGGAACTGTTAAACCACTAAAATCACCCGAAGTACATGGAATTTTCCCAGGGGGCCTGCGAATCACCTTAGAGTCTTTTTTGAGGGTAGTAAGGGGCAGCATAGCACTGGGACATATCCCAAGGGCATGGAGATGAACGAGTGGTCTTTATTCCGAAAGCGGGTAAAAAGAATACTTTTCACCGTAAGTCTTTCAGACCGATTTGCCTAACACCGTTGGTACTCAAAATGGCGGAGAAGGTCAACTATATTAAAACCAACGTTCTAAAGCGTAATTCCCTACATCAGTGCTCACTGGGCAGGACGGTCGGCTCAAACTGCTCTGTATCAGCTGACAGATGTACTACGGGATGCCATAGAAACAAATGAAGTAGCACTGGGTGCATTTTCGAATATCGAAGGATCATTCGACAACGCATCGCATACAGGATGCCCTCAACCGCGAGGGCGTGGGAAACACCCTAACTTCCTGGATGGCCAAAATGCTAGAGGGTAGGCAAATAGAAGTACCGATAGGTACAAATTCTATTGTCATGAATACTACTCAAAGTTGTCCACAGGACGGGGTATTATCGCCACTTACGTGGAGTATGGTAGTGGACGATCTCCTGGACGTGCTAAAAAATACTAGAATACAGGTCCAGGGTTACGCAGACGACACTGTTTTAATCTGTAGGGACAAATATGAAGACACCCTATGTGATGAGAATCCAAACTGGACTAAGGGTTACTAGTGCCTGGTACAGGCAGGATTGCGGATCAATCCCGCCAAAACCAACCATTCACTAGGAGACGTAAGCTTGATCACCTCAGAGCCATACCGTGGCATGAGATGGGGATGAAACGAGAAACAGAGGTCAAATATTTGGGAATTACGCAAGATCAGAAATTCGTTTGGAAGACACATGTAGGAAAGCCACGAGGACTTTGATAACTTGTCAGGAAAAAAATGGGGTTGCAGCCCGAGGATACTAATTTGGATATACACTGCAATAGTAAGGCCAATGATTGCCTATGGGGCGGTAATCTAGGCAGAAAGAACTGAACTCAGTACACAAACCAATGAGTTACACAAATTCCGAAGACTGGTTTGCGTGTGTATCACTGGAACAATGAGGACATGCTCAATGGCATTTCTGGAGCTCCTTCTGGGATTAACCCTTCTCTATCTGGACATAAAGAGGGGCAATATTCAGGATTGACAGGAATATCAGTGAGGCGGGGAGCTGCCTAAATCGAAGGAAGATTGATATTCTTTCCAGACAGTATCCCGAATTACTGATACCAAGGGATAAGATGACAACTAGGTTTCATTTTGATAAGATGTTTGAAACACGTTGGAGTAATAAGGCGAACTAAGAGAGCGTGGCTGGAACATGTGGCTTAAACCAGCAATTGATTACTTGGTACACTGACAGATCCCTCACAACAGAGGGAGCGGGTGCCGATGTCATTGGTCCAAAGAAAATGCACTTGGAGCCAATGGGCAGGTACACTAGCATATTCCAGGCGAAAATATACGACATAGACAGATGTGCCTCCTTTAATCTCCAAAGGAACTACAGGGGCCAGAACATTGCTATTCTCACCGACATCCAAGCAGCGATGAAGGCATTTAGGTCCAACCAGGTAAACTCTAAACTGGTATGGGAACGCCTTGAGAGACTGAATATACTCGGTTCGTCCAACAAAGTTTGGATACTGTGGGTTGCAGTCCATGTAGGGTTGGAAGACAATGAGGCAACGGACGAACTAGCAAAGAGGGGAACATGGACGCCTTTACACGGACCAGAACCTTTATGTGGAATCAAGAGCGGTTTCATGACTCTGATATTAAAAAATGGAGATGATCGGTTGAGGGAACTATACTGGGAGGGCTTATCAGGAATGGAGCAGTCCAGGTTGCTTATTGGGGGATACGAACCGAAGTGTACAAAAGATTGCGTAAACCTCACCAAAAAGAACCTCTGAATCATAGTGGGAATTGTCACTGGTCACTGTCGGCTAAACTATCATCTGGGGAAACCAGGGATATCTACGGGCACTGTCTGCAGGTTCTGTGCGGAATATGATGGAACTTCTACACACGTTATGGGACAGTGTCCGGCACTCAGGCAAAGTAGGTCGAGGCATCTGGGAGAACACTTAATACCAGATGCAAAGTTGAAAGATCTGGAAGTAGGGAATGTACTAAAATTCCATTTAGATACAAGCAGCAACCGTAAAGTGGAGTTGATCAAGAGACAATTCAGACGAAACGAAAAATAAGTAAAACATAATATAATGGAGGTGACTTCTAGGTTCATTTTTATCTTAAGTCACTTTTCTGTATAATTCAATAAATCTCACTAGAATAGATCGAAACTACGATACCTTATGCAGCAATACCGAAGCCTTCCTTTTTGCTGCCATATTCAAGATAATTTTCTTAATCTTTGATGATCACTTCAAAAACAATTCTATAAATCACTCCCTTCTCGCTACTGTCAACAATATCCTTGAGTAATTTCAAATTAATGTCCGCGACACATATTCACTCCAAGATACATAAATCACAACAATCCAAGAAATATCTTCACTGAATCCTTCCGTATAACCAAATTCATCAACGTTCAAAAATGCATATCCAATCTGCCAGCCTTCACTAGTAAACACTTCTTTATAAATACCACCAACAGTTGCAATTGCACAACTGATATCAATATCAAATATCCAAAAGTCCACACAACACCAAAGTCCTCGCCTAATTCACCGACAAGTATCAGCAAAAACGATGTTTCTACAGCCAGAATCAACTTTTGACTGACCAAAACAGAATTATGGAACCACGTATTTCAATGAAAACCGTTTCACGAATGCACATATCACACACACTGGGAATCCGGTGAGTCAGTGCGAGAGTCCTTATAAATTCGTCGCTCCTTTACCGCCAAAGTCCGGAATCGCAATGAAAACCCCGAAAGCTGGAGAATAAGATAGTCCTTACGATAGAACCCCGCAAGGATATATAACTTGAACAGAGAAAAGTTGGTGTACCTTTAAACCGTACTACATGGGCAAAACGAGAGTTTACGGACGGGTATCCTTCGAATGAGTAGATGAAGGGTACCGAAAAGGAGGCATCAACCTCATTCAGGGTACTCTCCTTTCTGATGGGTTTTGTATCTATTCTCTCTCGCGCGCACGTCGTATCTTCTCTGATACTGTTTTTCTCGACTTGTCTCTACTCTCCCGTTCCCGACAGTAGCATTGATATCTTCAATGGATGATACGGATACGCACATACTACTGTAATATCGGATATCCCGAAAAGGGTGCCCTTCATATTGCTTCTCCCCTACACCACTCGCTTCCGGCCAACTAAATCAACGGGGGTGCACTCTGATGAGAACGTTTAGTGGGACCTTTTTCGTGAATGGTATGGGAGCTTGCACTCCTCTTCTATGTCCTACGTTCGTACATTTAACGTACGTACCCCTGACAAAAATACATCAGAGGGCATTACAGGGAAAGGCACAAAAGAAGTGGAGAAGAATGATAAAGCAAGAGGAAAAAAAATGGTCGAAAGGACGAAGGCTTTCAATTCCAAAAAGGGAACACCGTCATCCGTAAGGTAAAGAGGGTATAGAGAGTGGTTGCTAGTCCCTGTAGGGGGTTGATATCCTTAAGAGATCTATTTTTTTGGTCGTCAAAGGACTACGTCGTTCGAGCCAAACGATGGCGACGACGACCGTGGATATTGACGATGGGAGGGAAGGTGAATGGACAAGGATATGGACGTACAGTGGAATGTTTAGTTTTGTGATACTTTCATCTAAATTTCAGTTTATCTATTTCTGCTATTGTATTGAGAAAGCCAATTTTCTCACGTGGAAACCTAGACAACTTAAAGGACATTCAAAACTGCTCAATTGGAAGGTTTGATGGATTTAATTGTTTTATCGAAGCAATAATTTGAGACTAGGAGAACTCAGTTTTCCCCAAGACAATAACTTAAGGACATACCAACATTTCCACCGTCCATTATACACAGTTTTCTGCAATTCTCATCCACTAAGGACACTATGACAAGTCGCCTGAAGAATAGAAATTCTACTACGTACTATTTTATACATTTGACATTGAGGAGCTGCGACAATAACAACGGTGACAACAACGACAAGACGAATAAGTGAATCAACAACAACAAAAGGATCTTCCCATAGTCGCCTGTCGTCTATTCGAAATCCTGGAGAAGAAAAAAACAGGACGAAACACCGAAAACGCATTCACAAAGTGAACGTGTATGTATATGTGGGGACACGGCACCTCTTGGCATGGTTGAATAGAGAGAGGGTGCTGCACCCCTTGTATCCTTACATTTTTGGACACTTTTTTCCGGTCGTACGACAGTTTCTTCTTCGTAGCGGCGAACAATTTGATGAGGGCCGATGAAAATGATTCGGAAATATATTTTTTTTTTGGGGAGTGTGAGCCGAATACAATGTGGGAGCGGTATAAAGGCCAAGATTTGGATGGATGGTTACCGAAAAGGGACTATGAGGCGCGTGTAGGATGCCTTGCATCGCGTTGTAACTATGCGAGATGGACTGGCACTGAGTCTATCTCATTAGATGGGAAGGGGATTCATATTCGAGGATTGGTCTTCTGGTAGGCGGATGGCAGAGGATAGATGTAGAGAAAGGAATTGTGTCCACTCGTACGGGAAAACTAATAAAGAGATGCACTAAAGCATGAATGCGATAATGGGGTGAGACTTGGTCCTTTCTGATTTTTTTTTCTTTTTTTCTCATTGCTGAGTACTTTTGTTGCAAGCAAAGTGGGGTGAATGCTTGCGATTAATCCATTTGAAATTATATGAAGCGCCCGACTTATCTGAAAGGGTAGTGAATATCTACTCCATCTGCGTTAACATTTGTTCAATGGGATGACGCCTTGCCCTAATAGCCTTAATATTTTTTTACCCGCTGAAAAATAGATTTTTTCGGGGAGTTGAAAAAAGCTGAAATTTAGCAATATTAGGGTGAAAATTATTCTGTTTAAATTCGCTAGTTTTTGAAGCTACAAAATTTTTTTCAGATACATGTGACGACCACGTTATTATTTAGAAGAACCCGAGAATCCGGAGAATTTTTCACTTGTTAAAAATTTAGAAACTATACCCTTCATCGCTCGGGTTAAATAGGAACCTTGTGGAAGCTGGGATGGGGTTCGTCAGCACACAAGGGATCTCTCTCCAGACAACATTGTCGAAGAGATGCTGAGGACTGCTGACAGGTGGAACCGTGTTGCCCATTACGTTCGGGCCCTTCTCGTTGCTAAGAAGATAGAACTCGACCGGTGGAGGAGCCGGATGGCAGGGGGTTCCTTGAACTGACAGTTCCCTTCCTCCTCTCCCCTCTCCTTGGTGAAAGGAATTCCATGATTTGAGGGCTTCGCAAGGCGGGAGAGTTTTGGGACTAGCCCGAAGTAATGTGACAAACGGTTCCAGGCTAGCTCTCTGACGATGGGGAGGTGTTTAGTTGGTAGTACCGAATCGGGAGTCCAACACTGTGTGCGTAAATGCATTCACCTACCCTACCCAAAAAAAAAAATAGAAACCTTGTAAGGAATGTTGAAGATGACCAAAATAGCCATCCATCAATCACAATTCAATCTCAAGGATAGACCTGTAAGCTCAAAGTTAAAAGATCGCACGCAACGACCAGCTCTCTCAAAACCCAAACGACAACCCGCAAAAATCGGTTTAACTTATTAACCGATGGACGGCCTGGTCTGATTATAATTCAGGTTAAGGTTGCATAATCCAGCAAGTCCTTACACGACCTCCTCGCGGTGTGCCGCAGGAAACTGGTAGCAAACAGGTCAAGAGTGAGTGGGGCCAACTGACGAGAATCTACTTGCTGCTGTTGCTGGTCATGTGTTAGGGGCAAGCGTATTTGACGGGGGGATGAACCGAAGCCAAAGCCTGGTGATCGTTCTTCCAGGACTGGAAAAGCTGCTAACAGGATCCCAAACCAAGGTGGCGCCACATACAACGAGAGCTACTTTCAGTATGCGGATTCTGAATACCTTGAGCACCTTTAGTTTCAAATAAGATCCTTGCCCTTATGGCCGAGCTAAACAGATTACACATTTTTCTAGGACTACTCATGGGATGGACATGGACACATGGATTCTATTTTATCAAAAACCAAGTCGGAAAACCGGAACCTGGACGCTTCAGGTACGGTTTTGTGTGTTTATTAGTACGTAGTACATAATATTAAATATGCATATATTATGTGAGAATATCCACTTTCGGATGATATTCACATTCATTGTCTTGAATTTCCAAAGAAGCGACAACTTTGACGTATTATAACTTTATTAGTAATAGTGTGATTTCCACCAAACTGACTGAGATCGCCCTCTATATCATACCCTATATTGTTTTGGTGGTGCTACCATGAATTTAAGGGTGGTTTTGCGGGCAATTACTAAAAATTATAGCAATATACTATTATTAACTTTATTTGTACAGATATCAATAGTAGATAGTGACAGTCTCCTGATTTTTTTCAGATTTTTCGGTTGGGTAGTTTCTGAGAATGGCCCCCTTAAAGGGATGATCACTTTCAACTCCCCGCACTCCCCATCTTTCCAACAAATGTCAAAACTAAGACCGGTTTCGAAAAGTGCTAACCGAGACCTTTAATTTGATACCCTGCATGACTATATTGAATGAAAAAAAAAATGTACACCCCCCTTTTGCATGTATGGGCACCCCCCCTTAAATTCGTCGTAAAAGGATGTAACTCACTGTATGCGGGAGCGTTCACAGTTCCCAGCTTTCTACTAAATTTGGTGTCAATCGCTGTAACTGTCTCCGAAAAAAATGCGTGTGACGGACAGACAGACAGACAGACAGACGGACATTAAATTGGTTACTGGCTTGGCCGAAGATGCAATTCACGGAAAGGGTAGTACCAGCAAATGTTCCGTGGTAGTAACCCTGGATGTGAATATGCATTCAATTCCGCCAATTGGAATCTAATACGCAAATCTTTAGCGAAGGTTGGTATTCCCGCCTGTCTCGTTGCTATCGTCGATAGTTATTTAACTGAAAGGAGGCTCTGGTATGACACTGATGACGGGCCCCAGGAGTACGTTGTTTCCGCGGGTGCCTCCAGGGCTCCGTATTGGGCCCACTGCTGTGGAACATCATGTACAACAATGTACTTAATCTTCCCCTTCCGACATAGCACTGGTTGTTGTCGCAAAGCATCCCGAAAATGCTGAATTATACTCAAGCGAGGCAATCGGTGCTGTTAAAAGTTGGCGAAAGGGGTCTGGTTTGACACTTGCGGAGCAAAAAAAAACAGAAGCTGTCCTCATCACTAAGCGCCGAAAGAGAAATTACGCCTGTATTATAATTGGGAATCATATCATCACTTCCAAGCCGACCATCAAATACTTGGGGGTGGTGATAGACAGGAAGCCCAGCTATAAGCAACAGGTGCAGTATATTTGCGGTAAATCATCCACTGCTAGTATGACCCTGGCAAGGATTATGCCGAACGTGGGAGGGCCACGGCATAGCTCTATGCGACCTCAGTTTGGAGTGAGGCATTGCGGATATCAGGGAACGCTTCCAAACTGAGTTCAATCTGCAGGAGGACAGCCCTGAGGGTATGCTCTGCGTTCAGGACCGTCTCAGAGGATGTAGCATTCATCATCTTTGGAATGATGCCGATTGACATCTTGGCATATGAGATGGCGAACATTTACAATGCGAATCCAACCTCTTCCTCAACGCGGACGAAGAAGACTGAGAGGGAGAGATCCATAAATATATGGCAAGAGCGGTGGGAACGCTCGGGTAAGGGTCGGTGGACTCACAGGCTCATTCCTGCCATCAAAGAGTGGTTGGAGGGACGACACAGTGAGATTGATTATAATTTCACCCAGTTTCTCACGGGCCGTGGAGGATATCTACAATACTTTCACAGGTTTAAATTGGAAACCTCACCCGACTGTCCAAATTGCGATGGAGCCCCAGAGGACCCAAGGCATGTATTCTTCCACTGTCTGAGATTTGTGGATAAAAGGGGGAATCTAGAGGAGACTCTAGGAGAGGTGCTGGTACCAGAAAATCTGGTTCCGAAAATGGTAGCACATTAAGAGAATTGGGATGCGGCGAAAGGTAGAGGAGAGGAGATAAACGCGGTCACGTGCGCCGCGTATAGAAGAAAGGTGACTAAGCTAGACTGAGCTGACTCCGCTCCGTGAAGCAATACCTTATGGTGGTTCCGCGGGACAGAGAGGGAGTCGGGGGTGGTTTTAGTGAGTAAAAATCTCACATGCTGGTGTGTGTTTTGAAGATTTCCACCTCCTCAAACCGAAAAAAAAAACAAAAAAAGACAGACGGACAGACAGATAGACAAACAGTAAACCGATTTTAATAAGGTTTTGTGTTTGTTTTGAGGGGGAACGGAATTGTTAGTTCAAGAAACCCCCTTACCATCCGGTCCCTCCGCCGGTCGAGTTCAATCTTCTTCGCAATAAAAAAAGCCAGAACATAATGCGCAACACGATTTCAGTTGCAGCGCCCTTCAGTATCTCTCTGACAATATTGTCTGGAGAGAGCTCTACTGTGTCTGCATGAAGCTGCTGACGAAAGCCGTCCCACCTCTCGTAAGAGAGAAGAGAAGAAGAACAGATTGTGATGCCAGACACAAAAACAGCGAACGAGCTGCTGCTATCCATCCAGGAGATAGTTAGCAGGATAGTGAGTGGCAGCGCCGTTGTGCTAAAATTTACAAAATACAATAGGGGCCTCTGGGAGCGTGCGTCTGTCGTGCACTTATGGTTTCCAGCTTGGAAACCGCTGTCATCGATCTGGAAGTAGCGAGTCCCAGCCATAATACTCGTTATCGGAAACCGTCGACCTCAGAAGCAAGGGCTATTCTTATCAGCCCATCACCGGAAACTACCAAAGAAGCGGAGGTCCACTGAAGTTACATAGATACATGCCCTGAGCAATTTTGCGAAGAATAAGGAGGCCGGTACCGTCAACGGAATGAAAAACACCTCATTCAATTCCAGGCGATTGTTATAGAATATATCAGTAAACGCCTGGGAGACGAGATCAAACGAAGTCGAACAACAACAAAAGCGGAGTACAGTGTACAAGGGCTCGGACACTAAGCAGCCTCTGCAAACAGCCAAGAAGCAACAGTCGGCGGACGAGCTACGAACTGCGAAACCCTTCAGGGACGTAGCCAGTAGTCTTTTACGTGTGGTCCGTGGGCTCTACGTGCTAGAATGCGACGACCAATTCTACAAGGATTTTCTCGGTTCGTGCTTCGCAATAATCAACGGCGCCTTGGTGGACAATCTCATTCAATGAGGTCTCCACATCGCATCTGCCTGCCGACAATGAAGGTAGATAAAAACAAGCCTGTCCAATCTTTGTGCTTTCAGAACCCTAAAATTCCCATAGAGGACCGGGTGGTTGTCAAGGAAGAGGAATCTCTGGCAAACAGCCAAACTTTTCTGCTCCGTATAAATGGAGAGGGTTTCAAGGCACTGGAAAACGCGGATTATAAAGTGTGGTTCAGAATCAGGAACTCAAAGGTGAAAATGTTTCGGTTCCCAGACGACGATAACAACCTGGATCCAGTCGTTGCTGAGAAGTAGCTGCTAGTGGAGATGAAGATCGAAAGTCCGACTGGGACTGACGAACCCCTTAACCAAGTAGATTAAGCTTGCACTTAAATTGCGCCACAGCTAACCTGCGGATTTTCCCCTCAGAGGACAAGATTCCCATCTCAGTAATACAGGAACCCTCGATCTGGGGAAGCCGAAACATCAAAAGGCCGCAAAGCAATTATTAAAATTTATTCCACAGCACAGCAGCCACTGATTTTGACAGGCCTAGAGCACGCATCCTTGCCAGGAAGAATCTGCATGCTTTTCTGTGTCTGGACCTGAGTTCCAGTAACCAGGCGGAAGCGAAAAACGTGTATATTTTTTCGTTCTATATGACTCATGACCGATAAGCCCCTGAAGAACTGCAACGTTTGAGATCCAGTATTACAGCAAGGAATACCAACCTGTTGATGGGCATTGACGCCAATGCAAGGCATACGCTTCGTAGTAGTTCGGAAATCAACGAAAGAGGTGAGTCATTTTTGGCTTTTGGCTGCAGCTAAAGAAGGAATGCCTGAATAAGAACGAGGGCCTGGTTGGGCTATTCTCAGAACATTGAAAACATCAGCTAATCTGCGAGACTCAATAAGATTCAGTCGAACGAACATAGGGGTCCATCCTTTCTTAAAAAGTCGAAAGCCTCCTGGACGGAATCTTCTAGTGCTACCTTGGACCTGCTGCACTTCCCTGGGCTGGAAAGTAGCGAGAATAAAATAGGCTGCGGTATGAGTTTTTTGAAAACCAGCTTATACCCGAGGCCCCTTGGCTCTTTGTTTACATCGTTGGTTAGTTCCTGCTAGCAGCGTCTCTTCTGCCTCTTGATTTCGTGGTTGAGTTCCTTTTTTCCACTCTTATACTCCGGTTCTAAGCATTACCTCGTCTTGATCTGAGCGCTGAGCAATCAGCCGAAGTCTAAGGCAATTCTTTCCTAGGCTTGCGATTCCAGTCGTCCCCCAATACATGGGTAATTTCCCGGGACGCAATTTCCTTTTGGGAGCATTACAAGCTGCGGTTATAACGCTGTTGTTGAATGAACTAGTAATTCAGGCGCAGTTCTTCTGCCTGCACTTGGATCTCGTCGCTGATTTACCCCCTTTGAGAAAACTTCGACAACTTCGACTTCGACTTCCCGATGTTCCACGCGGTAGGTGCTTGCCGGATAACAGAACATAGGGAGGAGCCGTTTATCACTTGGAGCTAAATGTACTGATGATCACTGGCCATGAAATCTTCCAGTACCTTCCATCGTTGGACCGCTGACGCTAAGGACTCCGTTGCAAAAGTTACGGCAGGGATTGTATCCTCGCAACCAGATCGTCGGAATGCTGGAGTGCTATCGGTATTTAGAACGATGAGTCCTGTCCTGGCGGCCATCTCCAAAATCTGTGGGTTTCGAGAATTTGGTTAAGATTTGCCTCATTGGAGAGAATTGGTGTTAAAGTCTCCTCCGACTAGTATGCAAGGGAGACCGTGTTTCTAATCTCGTCCTCCAAGGCGGTGAGCCTATTCCGAAAAGCTTATATAGGTTCGGTCGATGTGAAGTAAACGCTGAAAAACGTAGCACAACGAATGCAAACGAAGCCGTCTCCTTGAGCCTGGGCAAACACTCGCAAGTTAACCATGTTTCTCAACCGGATGGCAGCAGTGCCAGATATATCCGCATATCACGATGGTGATTTCCGATTTCGGTACTGTTTGTTGAGAAGCAACAAGGCTGCACCAGATCTGAAATGTTTGGTCTTTTTCACCACTTCCGAGGTTATGGAGCGCATTAGCACCCGGTAAATAACTTAGTTGAAAGAAGCAACCTTGCGCTATTGGGCCTGTTGGGAATGATCTGTTTGTTGGTTTCCTGTGGATCTCCAGTTCTCCTGTTCTCTATTTCCTCCTAATAATAGATACAAAAATGGTACCCGCGGGTAACTCCTTTGAACAGTTTAAGCATAACTGTCCTTCACGAGCCAGAGGACATTTCGGTACTCCTAAACCAAATCCACTGGACTAAAAAAGCAGACGCTCAATAGCCCTTTTAAGTAAACCTCCTACGAAGATATCAGCATTCACAATGTTTCCGCCAAATTTAGCGTATTTACGAAGATATTGTCATTTAATATTTTTCGTCGGACGTCTTAACAAGGATTCAGTTTCAGAAGGTCTACTGGCAATTTCTGATTATGGAAGGGGTCAGGTGTGATTGCATATGAGTGAAAATACGCCCGAATTAATTACGGTTTACGGTTTACGGGAACCAAAGGTTTCCCTAATGCTTGATTTTGAATTTTACTCTATTGACGAAACCTGAAAGCCTTTAGGAGTGATCACAAATGGAATTCTTTCACCCGATTTTGGGGTACTTAAGTAAATATCCGCACTGGAAAGATTTCATACCAAACCAGCAGGTATTCACTCGATTCTTGGAGTTGGAACCTTCGAAGAGATTATTGACGAAAGATTGAGGAAATAGGATCCTTTTATCATCATCAACGGCGCAACAACCGGTATCCGATCTAGGCCTGCCTTAATAAAGAACTCCAGGCACACCGGTCTTGCGCCGAGGTCTACCAATTCGATATCCCTAAAAGCTGTCTGGTGTCCTGACCCACGTGATCGCTCCATCTCAGGCAGAGTCTACCTCATCTTCTTTCTCTACCATACATATTGCCCTTACAGACTTTCCGGGCTGGATCATCCTCATCCATACGGATTAGATGACCCGCCCACCGCAATCTGTTGTGCCGGATTTTATCTGACGGATTTTAACTGACGGTCGTGGTATCGCTCATAGATTTCGTCGTTATGTAGAATACGGAAATGTAGGGGCCAAAAATTGTTTGGAGGATGCTTCTCTTGAACGCGGCAAGAGTTCGCAATTTTTTTGCAAAGAAGTAGTTGGGCGGGCTTGAAGAGAATGCTGCCTCTCGCATTTACATCGGCATCGCGAATCACTTTCTCCAGTGCCAGGTTAAAGAGGACGCATAATAGGGCATCCCCTTGTCTTAGACCGTTGTTGATGTTGAATACTCTTCTGAGTGATCCTGTTACTTTTATCTGGCCTCGCACATTGGTCAGGGTCAGCCAAGCCAGTCTTACCAATTTCGTCGGGATACCGAATTCCCTCATGGCCGCGTATATTTTTACCCTGGCTATGCTGTCATAGGCGGCCATAAAGTCGATGAAAAGATGGTGCAACTGACGTCCATATTCCAACAGTTTTTCCATCGCTTGCCGCACAAAGAAAATCTGATCTGTTGCTGATTTGCCTGGAGTGAAGCCTCCTTGGTATGGGCCAGTGATGTTCTGAGCGGGGGGCTATCCTGTCTAGCAAGATAGTGGAGAATATCATATAGATGGTACTCAACAACGTGATACCTCTATAATTGTTGCACTGAGTGACATCTCCCTTTTTATGTATGGGACATGAAAGTCCTGAGGGTTTAACGTGAGTACCTGCCGTGTAGGCATAATCCCACGGTCCTCTTCGGACTCGGATTGATTTGGAGACCACAATCAGAGCCCCGCCATGACTGGCACAGTACTGGTTTATACTGAGTGCAGGCTCAGCATTCATACCAGTGGATGCGAGGCCTATCTAACACCTCTGCCGCAATTAAGGGATACGGCACTCGAGTTGTATAGCGCAACTCTACGCTTGAGCTCCGAGGAGCTCTGCCCGCGATGTAGGCATAATCACAACCCCCATGAGACTCCCACTAGGGGAGCCGAGAACACGTCCTCCAGGAGTTCTCCTGGAGCATATGCTCTTAGAGGGTCATCCCGCTTCCCATGGTACCAGATAACCTCCGGTGAGGCTTCGTGGCAAGAGCCACTTCAGATGAGTCCCTTGCAGACTCGGGTCTGATCGCCTTCCTCGAGTACGTGGAGACGGCATTATGTATGGGACAGATAATGCCTCGGTGCCAGTCGTCAGGCATTGATTCGCTGTCCCACAGCTTGAGCATCAACTGATGAACCATTTGGTGTAGTTGGTCGCCTCCATATTTAACCAATTCGACTGTTATTCCATTGGCTCTTGGCAACTAATGGTTTGTTTTAAGGCGGTGGATTGAGCGGACTGTTTCTTCTATGCTTGGTGGTGGCAGTGTTTGTCCGTCGTCTTCAGTTGAGAGGACTCGCTGATTGTTGAGCAGCTCATCAAAATACTCTTCCCATCGCTCCAAGATGCCCATTCTGTCGAAAATCAGATTTCTCTCTTTGTCTCAGCAGAATGAGCCTCAAGGTGTGTAGAGCTTCATCCTGCTGACTTGGTGATAGAACTTTCGCGCCTGGTTCGGTCGGTCCCTGTACTTTTCGAGTTCACATACTTGTTGGCTGTCCCGTCTGTGAAGTCGCCTCTCCGCTCGCCGGAGTTCGTGACAAGTCTCCGCGTCCTTTGGGAATGCAACATTACTCGGTATGCGGCATTCTTCCGTTCCATTGCTAGCTTACATTCATCGTTCCGATTCTTTTTGCGGCTGGGCCAAGTATGTTTGTGGCCTTATTTATGATAACGTTCTTCAGGTCGTAGTGAAGATCATTTGTTGATGCTTCATTTTGTAGGGTCTCTGTTGACAGCGGTTTTTGTGGCATCCAGTCCCCCCTTATACGTGTTGCAGAGGGCTGTGTTGTGAAAGGCTTCAGTATTCACTTCCACCTGATTGTCAGAGGGAATTGTAGGTGATGTTGTAATTCGAGCTCGGAAGACTATGTCAACGAGACAATAGTCCGAGTCTATATTGGCCCCCTTATATGTTCTGACATTCAGCATCTGTCAATATGATCCTGTACTGACTCGAAAAGCCAAAACTGGGTTGAATTATTTTCGGAAAGACTATGAGACCCAGTTCAATCAACGAAAGTAATGTCCACGGTGAAGATGCGAAAACGGAATCGGGTCCAGGAAAAGCAGAAATGAGGCATTGTCTCCAAATCCAATGCTATTTCAATGAATAATCATAGAAAAGGTAAACGCTTTTGCTGACTTTCAATAATCTGAAACTGAACGCCGAAGAATTTCTTATCATCACGAACTAAACCTTGGGACCATATGAAAACCTGCAGTCATGGGTTCAGACTGTACTTGGTATTGTAATTTCTTCTTCCTTAGATCAAAAGCGTTTCTTTTGCAAAATAGTTTAGCCAATCAATTTCATACTCAGCAAGGCCTAGGGGTTGGGAGATATCCAATTATCATTTCCGATTACAATTATGTAGAAGATGAAGTGGTCATCTACTGTAGCAAATGGAACTGGAGCTAATCCGAAGTAAGTAACCACAATAGATATTGTTACATACAGAAAGGTGAACGTCTAACATCTTACATATTTCTCGAAAAAGATACTCCACTCCAACACATAATATACACCCCTAGATACAGCAAAATCGACGACAAGGGTACCGTGATGTGATGCAGAGTTTTAAGCAGCGTGTGGTATTCTATCTATTTAGAGATGTTGGCTGTGAAAGTTTCCGAACGTTCCCATATAGACAATGTGATACATCTATTCCCAGCATAGAGGACATCACCCAGAACTAGAACGTTTAACCCCCTTTCAAATGAACACGAGTGCTATACATATAATTTTAGCCGTAGACGGAATGTAGAACATCATATAAGGTTCCTCTCCCTGATACGGGATACTTATCTGTACCCCCAAAAAGTAGTTCTGTATTCTCCGGCGTTACCCAAAAGACTCTTAAGCCCATAGCAGTCCCTGAGAATCTTCAACATTGATAAGAACTGGTGGAAGGGAACTGAGTCTGAAAAGGTTCCAGAGCCAAACAAAAAAAAAGTCTCAATAAGACCGAAAACGAGCACAGGCAGAAGGGAGAGAAATGCTAAAAGAACCCCTACAGAAACTGAACCAAAGTGTACGGAATAGAAAGAATCTGGCAGTAGGGTGGCGGTACCAACAAAAAAGGTCCTTCAAGGGAGCACATTGCCGTACATCTACAGCACACACATTACAAAGTTTCTTGATCTATATACAACCCGGTATACGTACGTGTATACATCAAAAGGATGAAACATCGTCGTGCACGTTGCCTATATCCGTTGCCGCCGCTACAACTATCTTTGATTCAGTCGCCCGGAAAAGGGTGCGGTACTCACTCACCCCAATCTCATTTTCTATCTATAATGCCCATTGCCCGTGGTAGTCGTACCCTATGCCACCCGTGACGCTTGTTCTCATCAACGCTCCGTCCCCCCCATAAAACTCATTCTGGCCCAGGGGGTGGGTGAAGTATTTTCTCTATGCTCCTTTGTTCACTTTATTTTTTTCAAACAGGGCATTCAAGGCAGAGAAACTATCTATACTTTTGGAACAAGAGGGTGAGTCAAGTCCCATACGAATCTAGAGGAGGACGAGGATGATTCTATTTCACCCCCCAAAACGACATTTAGTTGATGAGGAGCGGTCGAGGTCATCCTTCTTCAATAGAGTGTACAAGGGTATAGCATATTGATATGTGCTATATTGTGATATATCTAGATAAGCTGAACAATACACCACATCACTAAATTTGGTCGGCTGATCCGGTACCGTAGGCCCGATTTGTTATATACGTAGTTGATACTATGTATAATCGGCTAATACCTTATACACGCCCGTATGTATCAGAATTGTCCGTCGGATCAAATCCATCCTGTCTTATTCGATAGATTGGTCAGTGGGGTATCATTCCATATCTCCTACAACCTGAAACTCTTCATATTTGTGGGTTCTTCGGCTACCCTTACGTTATTATTATTACAATATTATTGGAAACACCCATTAGTGGTCGTTTGATCCCGTGTTCCCTTGTTGTCAGCCCAGAGTTCAGATATTAGTAATATGACTTGAAGAAAAAAGCAGCTGTCCTGCATGATTTCACGTGCTGGCTAGAATGAACCCTATTAGATAGTGGCGTGTGGATAATCTCATGAAATTGTTCAGGGTATACTCGATATTGTTACTATCTAGTCACAAAATTAGGTAGAAGGGAATTGCGTGTGAAACTCGAGAAAGTTTTATTTCCGTGTTTTTAGCTATTAATTTTTTCTGTCTCGTTTTAGTTACTGTTTATTTACTAAACAATAGATTCAATAGTAGGGAAATTCCAATACTATAATTTGCCTTTCAAACGGGAGAGTGAATTGCAGAGTTTTAACCAATCCTCTAGAGTTTTCTTTTAACTTATAGAAGAGTTGTGCCAAGTAACTAAAAATAACCGAACAAAAAAAAATAGGTGAATGCATCTACGCACACAGTGTTGGACTCCCGGTTCGGTACGTCGTCGGACTATTAACTAAACACCTCCCTATCGTGAGAGAGCTAGTCTGGAACCATTTGTCGCATCACTTCGGGCTAATCCCCGAACTCTCCCGCCTTGCGGAGCCTTCAAATCAGGGAATTCCTTTCACGAACGAGAGGGGAGAGAAGGAAGGGAACTATCAGTTAAAGGGACCCCCTGCCATCCGGCTCCTCCACTAGTCGAGCTCTATCTTCTTAACAACGAGAAGGATTCGAACGTAATGGGCAAGAAAGCTCTACCTGTCAGCCATCCTCCCCTGTGTTTAAGTAGAGCTGTTGACGAACCCCATCCCACCTTCCACAAAAAAAAGAGTGTTAGGGCGTTGTTCAAAACTCCGCTACAAAGCACACAATCCGGAAATCCTGCCTTTCCAATCTTGTTCAGTAAGACTGAAAACCTGCATACCCACTTAAAAATTGGGTAAGGAAATAGTCAGTCTCACCAAGGTTCTGATTCGGCCATGCACCTAAGTTGCCAATGAGCCGCGCAGTCCATCTGGCTCTAGTTTCATTTTGCGAAGAAAGCCGCACTTGTCTAGAGTGCTTTGCCGTTCTTCACGAGCAACAACTTCCCTTGGCTCATCTCCCTTGTGCTGCTCCTTAGCAACAGGGATCACTCCCGCGATCACCATCACGATCGATTCAGAGACAGTGCGGTACGCAGACAGCACTCGCAAAGCTCTCCGTACTTTCCCGAGATATTTTCGATATACCTCCTTGCTAAGAGTGTTAACCCATACCTCTCCGCCGTAGAGCAGCACAAAAAGCTCACCTTTAAGTCAAGAGTCAACCCGAGGTACTTTACCGCTGGTTTTGACTCAATCATCGACTCGCCTCTCTTTTTAGTCAGGATGACTACTTCGGTTTTTTCCAGTGCAGGGTTGAAACAATGAGTAGTCATCCATCCGGTTACCCGTCGCATCAATATACCGAGTCTGTTCGACAGTGCGTCCAAAAACAAGTGCTACAACATCATTTGCGTAACCAACCAGGCACAACTCTCCTGGCATGTTGAGTTTAAGTAGACTATAATACGTAGGGATCCAGAGATCCGGCCCTAGGATGGATCTCTGTGCTACGTGACCTCCATCCTCCTCTGAGTGTTTCATAAAGCAAAGAGCGGTTCCTCAGATAGTATCTCAATATCCATAAGAGATAGTTCGGTACGCGGAAGGTATTGTCTAGTGTGCTTAGAATGACTTTCCACCTTGGGGAATTAGAGGCGTTTCTGACGTCAAGCGTTACGAGGAGCACCACCCGTTCGGCGGCTATGTGCCTCCACTCATCGAACGGGATCCGCGATTCTACTCTAAAACCAAACTACCGGGGAGATAAATCTTCGGCCGCGCGTATCGCTTCAGAGAGTCTACGTCTGTTGAACACGTTTCCAGGAGCGTCAAGCACACATAATAGCGGTATGAAAACGGTAACTCGGGGTAGCCTTTCCCTTCGTGGATCAGCGTAAGCCTCGCCATCTTCCAACGAGCAGGGAAAGTGCCCTCTTTCAGACAAGCGTTAAATGCGCCGAGCAGTAGGTCTGGCCGGTGTTTAAATACCAGTTTGTAACCTCTGCTGGAATACCATCGGGTCCTGGCACCTTCTTGCTTTTCATAGAGAGGACTACCTGTTCCAACTCTTTTATAGAGAAAAGTAGACAGTCCTCTGCGTTCTCCGCACCGAGGTCATCACCCCATTCGGTGTACGCAGAGAATAATGCCCTTATGATGCGGTCCATCTGCTTGGCCTTAAGTGAACAGGGTTGCCGCACAGCCCCGATTTTTTGTTTTACCAGATTGTAACTGAGTCCCCACAGGCCCCCATTTATCTCGTAGACCAGATCCTGCCAGCAGCGAACATTGCTCCTGTTCATTGCGTTGCGGAGTCTCCTTTTGGCTGATTTATACTCCGTCATTACAGTACATGCCTCCTCCCGGTGACTTAGACGTTGTGTTAAGCGCCGGAGCCTGTGACACTCCTTCCGGAGCTCTGCACTTGCCACGTTATCAGGTTCATAACTGAATTTACGACAGTATCGGCTGCAGCGCCACCGCCCCATGAGTACCCTCCAGCGCGGCGCTCCCCTGTTCCAAGAGTTTCGACAAACCTCCCGGTGTTCACTTTCGCGACGTTCCATGCAGAGAAAGATCACCGGGGTGGCGCCCACCGAGGCTTTGTGTTCACCACTTCGAACTCAATGTATTGATGGTCGCTTGCCCACAAGTCTTCCAGAACTCGTTATCCGTCCACCAGCGACACCACTGACTCCGACGCGAAGTTTAGGTCAGTAAGGTTCCCTCGCAACCTGGGCACCGGAACGTTGGGGTGGCCACGGTGTTTAGAACTACCAGTCCCGTTCTCGCCATCATTTCGAGAATTCGTTTTCCTCTGGAGTCTGAGTGAGGTATGCTCCGTTCAAGCTCCCTGGTATTGAAGTCACTTCCAACCACAATCCCTCCGTCCGGGCCGCAGCGTCCTCCAAAGCATCAAACCTGCGTCGTAAATCCGGCGCCGTCTGATTCGGCATAAGATAGGCACTGGAAAACGTTATCCCTGAACACCGAATCCAAACAAAGCTATCCCTTCGGCCTTGGGTAAGAACCTTCAGGAGGGTGCCGTCCCGAACCCAAATGGCAGCGGTACCTGATATGTCAGGGTGCCATGAAAATGGGTCCTTGTTTTGGTACTGCCCACTGATGAGTATGAAATCAGCTTTGGTCTCCCCAGCGAACAGCGCTAGCAACTCCTGAGCAGCTACACTCGGTACATATTGATTTGTAGGATGCGAATCATGTTTACCGCGTCCTAGCTCTTTCCAATTCTGTTCTGAAAACTAGACACCGCCCCAAGGCCGCAACGTGTGCAACGTTCTCATCAGTCGCGCGACGGTACCTGAATAGGACGCAGCTTTCCTTTTCATTGCAGGTGTTCGCTTTATGGCCTGCCTGACCGCATTTGCGGCATGTTGCCGTTCTGTCAGGTCCCCGACAGGCTTCAAACGGGGGGTTGGGGGGTTGGGGTGGCTCGAATTCGTATCCTACACACTAACGAACCAATTTATATTTTCCCGCTGTTTGGAAGCTTCCCCGTGTATTGCTCCACGACTTCCACCAGAGTGAGTTTTTAGCCTCTGGAGTTCGCAGATCCGGGCATTGGTTCCAGGCTAGAAACCAAAGCTTTCTCTCCCAGAAGAACCCCTTGATTGCTTCACAGAACGTAACTTTATTTATTGTCTTCGGGTCTAATTCGACTAAGACTCCATCACCTTTCGTTTTATGAATGAAAGGCAGGGTTTAATCTTGTAAAGTATTTAACTGAGGACTTCCGCAAAAGTCCTGCCTTCCGTCGGTTTAATAAGCAGAGCTAGCTGTCTAGTCCCCCTTCGTCTCCCCACCTTTCCTTTTGTGTTCCGTCTTTCTTAATAAGCCTTTTGTCTTCAGCTTATATTCGAAACCATTTGGTTAGTTTCGGCAGATACCGCTGTGCCTCTTTCCGCAACTATAGCACTGCGTGGTACGGTCTGGGTTCCTGTCTGCGTTGCAGGTGCCGCATAATTTTGCGAGTCCTTCTCTCCGTCTACGCGTTCCGATGCCTCGTCGGATATTTCAGCCCTTGTTGCGTCATTCGCTGGACGCTGGGGCGAGCAGCGCATTTTCGTACTGCGAATAAACGCAGCCAGCTCACTCTCCATTTTCACTCCTCGTTTTATTTCGTTCGTTGATCCCGGGACTCACGGACGGATCAGCGCTCGCTCGGGGCAACGAGGTCGACTAATACCAGAGACTTGGGTTCTTAGCAATAAAAATTACGAACTTTTGGCCGTTCGAGAAAAGAATCCTCGATCTTGAAAAAATTGCTAGAGAAGTGTCTTCGATGGTATGGTCATGTAATTTACGCCAAGGAGAATTCGCTTACCGAGATTGGTGTGAACATCGAAGTCGATGATAACCGACAAAAAGGCAGGCTGGAACAGGCTTGAGATGCTGGATGGGGATTTGAAAGCTTCGCAACTGCACCCAGATCAAACCCTTGATAGAACAAAATGGCGTACCCGATCACGACAAGCCGATCCCGCTTGTGAACAGGACAATGGAAAAGAAGAGAAGATACCTCTCTCTCCCTACTACATGTGGTGCCAACAGTCTTTTTATAGTTTTGAACGTTATTAATCAATCACCAACGACAAACATGATACTATCAGCCGGAGGTGAGGCGACGTCTGATTAGATGCCTCTGTTCTGAATATGAATTTTTCGTAGACAGGTCCATTTAGTTCCAAAATGAGGCATCCGTGCGCCAAAAATGTCGGAAGCATTGTCTCCACATTGATGAAGTTCGTTATCAACTAGATGTAGGTAGACTGACGACTTCCTCAATTCAACGAAAGAATTAAGGGATCTGATGGCACTAAAGGAAAAAATATGAATTAGGTAACCTATTTTTCTAAGATAAATATACTTCCATTTCTAAGTCGAAACACATAAAACTTTGAACTGAACTCTGAAATCAACCCTAGAGAAAAAAATTGTTCTTTCCTCTCCCTCACTTCCTGCGGTTACTTTGACTCACAGGTCTTCTGTGACAAAAATAGGGGGGAGAATACATCCAAAGTTTCACAGGATTACCAAAAAGGAGTTGTACAGGGGGTAACAGCACCGGAACACTGAGAATTAAATTACCATCTAACATAGTGCCTTATGGCACACGGTGGTTACAGGGAGTATTTGCATCGCTTCGTATCAGATGAGTCCTCCGACTGTCCCTATACCGGAGGACCTGGAGCATAATATATTCCATTGTCCGAGTTTCGCGGAAAAAAGAGGGAAGTTGAATGAAGTCCTGAACGTAGCAATCGGACCTCATTAACTCGTAGAAATGATAATGAGGTCACCAACAAATTGAAGCACCACAAACGTAGTAATAATTGCTATTCAAGAAAAGGCCCAAATACTGGATCGAGCCCTGACAACTCACTGGGCACATGCTTAAATAGTGGTGGTGTGACCAGAGCCCTCTCCGCGGAGGAGGACTTACTTTACTATAGTCGTGCAGGCATGCAGAGAAGTGAGGATGGCACAGCAGCGTCTTTTCAAGCCTGCTGAGTAAAAATTTCACTGAATAATAGAAATTCCTAAAAAAATTTGAAAAAAATCGGGATACATGCCGTTAAAATAAAGGTCCCAGGAGATTTTTTCGAAGTTTCAATGATTACAAAGAGTAGCTAAGCTAAGTTGAGCTCTTTTTCAAAATTACTCTTGGCACCAAGAAAGAGACACGGCAAGGGACAGTCCACTACGAACTGCAAGCACCGAGTCAACAAACAGTGGCTGTCGAAGGCAGTACAATGGGAGCCAACCATAGAAGACTAGTTCTGGAAACAAAAGCAGGAACTTCTGAGAGTGAGGCTGCAAATGGACTAATAGCTTCAAGCCTAGAAACTATTGTCATCATTCTGCATGAAGTTAATACCACCCTTGGTACTCTGCCACTGCACCCCGTTACCATCTAAATTGTGCCTCTGAGGACGAGGACAGACAAGAACGCCATCTGTTAAAATTCAACGAAAATTCGGAAGTCCGCTGAAGTTCTGTTCAAGAGCCAGTACCAGAAGACCATTGATATTTTGAATCAGATTACGAAGGATAATCAGACCAGTACTTTCGACGAACGGGACGGAAAGGAGCTTGCTAAATACTGGGCGATTTGCAAGGAGTACAATCATTAACGCTTGGAAAAGCAGTATAAAGTGAACCCTACCGTGTTCAGAAGTAAACGATCTCAGGATGAGGACGAAAAATAAAGCAGAAGGAACAGAGTTTGAAAAGTGTTAGACGTCGATGGTCCTCTTCAAAAGGCAAACAAGACCACAGTGCTGTGGCTAGGAGTCATTTACGTATGCCGCTGGCAGATAGAAGTTTCGCTACTGTCAAACTGGCGCCGGCCGAAGGTATGGATTAGGGTGGTATGGGTTAGGCTATCGGAGCTGCCGAGGAGAACAAGGTGAATGTATTCCAGGTGTGATTCCTTCTAGGTGGCCCGCTGGTATCACATTATAGTCGGCAGCTCTAGTTAGAGCCATTACGCATCTACTAGTTCTCTGGTTATATGGTAACTAGGGTAGCTGCTCTCCTTTCAGAGAATCTGAGCCGGTTAGATTGTAACCTTCCCACAACAGTCGCAGTCTTGGAGTTTGAGGCATCATTATGCTAACATGCATTTAAAAATAACATGAGGGCTTTCGCTGAAGAGTTTCACTTTACGCAGCCACCCCTCACCCTTTATCCTTTGACCATTTATCCAAATTCTCAGCTTTCCCAGTTTTCCAACCCAATAATCGAACAATGACACCATACACTTATTTATAATCATATCCAACTTAAAGATGTCCTAATCGCTTGTTTATTCACAAAATTAGGAAGACTTCACATTTAAATCGTCCTTGCACACACAATCTTTCATTCGAACGATTTTAGCCAAAAAAACTAATTTGATTCCATCTTCAATATAAAAGAAGTAAATTTCCGCCAACGGAAGTTTAATGATTGAACGAAAACAACCGCAACAAAATCCAAAGTTCCTTCAGAAAAATCTCCTAGGTACCATCGGCAAGAAAAACCGAGAAAACTTCATTCCACTTCTGGGTGGTGTTTATGACCTTTTCTGTTTTTTATCATCTCAGTCCGTCCATCCCTCAAGAGGACTAAAGCAGAGATAGAACCCATAGAACCGAAGGAAAACAGTCCTCTTTCGAATGGAGCCAGCTCCTTGGTCTTGTGGTTTTTGGGCGTCCTTCATCCGTTCGTTCGTATCAATTTTGCCAACACCATCCCCATCCTCTTTCTCGGTGTTTTCTTCAGAATCACAGAAGATAGGGATCAACTTTACTCTCCATCTTGCCTTCCATACATTGCAGTTTTTCTTGTTCTATTTTCCGTTCCCAGTATTGAACCTTGACTATCTCACGACCATCATTCATCTACTTGCCTCAATTTGTCTCAAGTCCATACAAATAGATTGTGGATGTGTAGGCAGGAACATAAAAGATAGTCCGAAGGATGTTTCCCTGGCTTGGCTTGTATATTTCAAAGGGAAATGTAGTCTTACTCCTTTGCTAAGGAGTCGTCTTGCAATCACCCACATTGGCGACATTCTTATAATTTCAGAAGTTTTGGAGACTGAAGTCGTCTTCTTAGCTGAACTATCCTCTGAAATCGAAATACTTGGGTTAGAATTAGGACTGAGAATGAAATAGGGAGATACTGCAGGGACGTTTGGCCCCAGCCTTTAGTCTTTCACTTGGCGTCCTTACGAACCCTTAGAATAAGTTTTCAGTGCTGCTTATGGATTTGAAATTCGACGAGCATAAGAGGTGGATGTGAGGCGTATTTTATGGAGGGTGACTGAGATTGTGAATATAACCGAAAACAGTAAAAGGACTCAGCTGAAGATTTCAAGTTAGTTCCCTCTCCATATTTGCTGAAGTCCTGGGGTGTTTGCTTCAGTTACATTCGTCAGTGTGATGAGTTGGATGGAATCATGATGAATATCTGCAGATATTGGGTATTTCAACAAAACGTACGGGTGTCTGCACGATGTCGAATTAAATTAAACCCACGTTTGGGACAACACGCGTGAAATAGAAAACATTAGCAAATATTGAGTGCATCTAAAAAGGGAAACATATTTCTGCTCGAAAAATGCCTTAGACCATAGATTCTATATGAAATCGTCCGCCCCCATTCATCAAGTTATACAATTTTGAAGGACGAAAAGGAAAGTTGAGTTCCGTCCTGGAGCGATTGCGTCTGTAATACGAAAAGGATTTTCATTGCCTAGTCATTAAATTTTATCCGAATACCAATGAAATTCATTGAAATGCTTTTCAATGAATTCTGCTTTAATTACACATACATTTATTAGGATAGAAAGTTTACCGGATGTGACCCTTCACCTTTCAAGTTTAAGAAGGCCAGAAGTATATACATCGGAACAAAAACCAGATGAGGTAAAACAATGTAGTGACGCGACTGTCTATTATAAATGCCAAATGCAAGACCCTTTCCAAACAACAGAATATCAAGACCCTTTCCATTTAAAAAAATATGCACCGCCCTCCATTTATATAATCCTAGAAAGACACGTCCCCTATAGCTCCACCGCAGAAACGCTGGAGGTAAAGCGAGCTTGTGTTAGATTCGCCATCACTGAAACCACCCCCCGTTTTTCCAGCCCCAGCCCAATGGGACCTCCACTCGGGTATTCCTTTGCGGGGTGGGTTTCTCCTTATTCTACTCTTTTCAGCTTTCTTCCTTCAGCGACTCCTGTGTATTTTAACGATTGCTGACGAAACTGTAAGCCAGTTGTCCTTCGAACTCAGCATCTCCGCAACTAAGTTCTCCGGGCTCATGCTCCTGTCCAACGATTGGTTTAGATTCCTCCTCTTCATTACTAAACTTGCACAGTGAAACATCACATGGTCTAGATCCCCCGGTATGCCACCGTATCTAGGACAATTCGATGAATCATCCAAAGCAAAGCGATGCAGGTACCACCTGCAGCAACCACCGTGTCTCGTGAGGAACAGGACAATGTGGTAGTTGGTCTCCACATGTTTACGTTCAAGCCACATTCTAATATTGGGGATGATCCTATAAGTCCACCGGCGTCCCCTAGATTCATCCCATCACCGTTGCCAGATATCATTCTAATCTGACCCTACCGCGTTCCCGCGTTCTGCGTGACCCCACCCCTCAATCATTTTGCATGATACAGCAGACTCATTTCTTTTGCCAGAATGTCAACAGAGTTCATGTTTGTCACCAACAATACTGCCTCATCGAATCTAGTTCTGAAAGCACTGCAAACTCTAAAGTCATCAGCCTGAAAAGCGAATTCACCTGCTTCCGTCTTTGAGAATTTGAAAGCGCTTCTGCCTATGCAGGTGACCAATAAAACAAAATGGATCGCACCACTCCGAGAAGAAGGAATCTCCGAGAGTGTTTCAGCTAACAAATATTCGGCAACATTTTAGCAAATGCCACGGTGGTACTGGCTGCCTTTTGGTATGCATACTCGATTTGTTCCCTAGAGCTCGGTTTAGCGTCACAGATCCTCCGTGGTTACTTGAGGTATTATGCCCTCGTTGGGATGAAACACGGCTTGCCTTCTATTATTTTCGAAGTGAGGAAACAGAGTAGTGACAACTTCTTTCAGGAGGTGGGGGCAGGTGACCTACGGCGAACTCCGCAGCGTTTTCATTACCACCTTGTAGGCGTCTCTCCAAAGGTTTATATCGGCATGGTCACACAGATATCTGAAGCAGTTCTTTTTACTCATGTTGCTCGCGAACTTGCGATTTTGTTGTTCCACCATTAGTTGGTTTTTCTACTAGGGAAGAATCGTCTGGGGATAGTAACATCGCAAGCTTCCGTCACTTATTGGGTGATTTGAGTAACTTTTTCCATGACCGCACTATCAAGGGATATATCGGCATTGAGTACAGCGGGAAAACGTGTCCCCCTCAAAAACTTTCGCCTTCCAGCTAAGCAAACCTCTTGGCATTCTACGAGAGCATTCGCCCTTAATTTCCATGCAAATTTCATGAGGGTATGTGAGTATGTGCTCACTAACTTGCCAAGCGACTCTACTGGCTAGTTTTTGAGTCCTCAACTTTCACGAGTACCACGTCTTGCCCCGCAAATGCTTCGAGCAGAATATGCCCTCTCACATTCGTTGTCCGCCAGCCCCACTCAAGAGCCGAGGCATTTAAACATTGTCATAATTATAGGCAAACATCCTCCTGCATCCAGAGAAATAGAGCACTTAGCATCTGGTCGTACCCGGCAAGTGTAGTGCTGGGCGGAGCATAGCAGCTGCAAATATAAACTCCTTTCAGCCTTGCCCTGATGAAGCCTTCTCCGGGTGCTCCACCATTTCCTGAAAGGTTTGCTCCCCGCAAACCCATAGCGCTGCTTGGCCCGTTTGCACTTTGACCCAAAAACCGGAACAGTGGTTTCGATATTGTTCACTAATTATGGCCTCATCAATGTTTTTCTGGCGGATGGTTTGCGAGAGTAGGTCTTACGCCACCTGGCAGAGGTTGAGGTTGATTTATAACAGCATTATCTGCGCTTTGTGTTCCGGTTACCTGCTGCTGCTTGCATTGTGCCGATGGTCCACTCCCTCCTTTCTTTTTCCAGTAAGTAATTTTTGTCAACTCCACAGGCCTTCTACTCCACATCTCCTGCATTGGTCCCACCTTTCATTTGGACTGATGCATGCCTTCGCAATATGACCGAAGCTAAGACATTTACTGCGTCGCTTCAGTTCCACCTGCTCCCTAAGGACACGAATAACGAACGCTATTCTTACTTTCCCTGCTGCTGGCAGTTTGAGTGCTGCCTCTACTGGTAGGTTGATGATGGCGGTTTATAATCCCCCGTAAGCTTTCTTCAGCGTCTTCATCTTGCTCCCAAAATATATATCTACATTGAAAAATGGAAATTATAGTTTGGAGGAAGCTACTGGTTTATCAATTTTAGGCTAGACTACAAATAGCAGACAATATCTAATCTCTCTATCTCTGTCCTAACAACTTTCCAGTTTGGTTCAAGAATTTGTCCGCGGTTGCATCCTTGGATTTCTTGAGCTTCAACATAAGGTCTACCAAATTAGTAAGTTCGGGCTCTGTCTTCACATTCCTGAGAATATCAGTGTACCCTCCACCTCGTTTGGCGATGATCATCATCTCCGATCTTATCTTCCTCAGATCCTTTCTTTTCTAGGTGCCACCTTTCTCCAGACTTCCACATCCAACTTGGGAGATCCACTGCCTTTTCCCAGAGTCGCTACCATTTGAATTTCGTTGAGAAGTTTAACTATCGTCCACACGTGATCCCTTTCTTCCTTTTTGGAGTTTGTTGGCCTATCAATTCATTCAACGTTTCGCGTAACCTCTTCCCCAGTTTCTCCCCTTTCAAGTTTTGAACAGGCGTTACTTGTGTCGCCTGGCTCACTTTTTCGTGTTCGTGTTTGTTTGATTTTCAGATTTTCTTGCGGACCTACGCACCGGTAAAGGATACGTGGAGATTTGTCAAATGACACGTCAGGAATTGAGGTGTTTAAAAAACCCCCATCCTCACATTGTTGAGCCTGGAAGGACGGACATTCAAGGTTAATTGCGCCAACCTTTTTGTGAGTTATGCTCACAACTGGCTTCGAAAAATCCTTTCATTTGACACCCAATATGACCATATTCGGTGAGAAAAAAGTTACACCTCCTTTGTGCATCTCACCTTAATCTCAGCTCAGTGCATGTCTGGCCGTTTACATTTCCCACCTTTTCGTGTCAATCGGTGTAGCCGTTTCTGAGGAAAATGCATGTGACAGACAGAAAAATAGAACTGAAATGAACTAGTCAGCGTTCGATCAGCCTGTCAGAAGAACGGCTCAGAGGGTGGTATGTAGAATCGACCAAGGGCAAAAAGAGCGCGCATACAAGGAACCGCGGAAAATCCTGAAGCTTGCCATCCAATGGAGCAAGAAGGAATCCTTAAGGAGCTCTGTTCGGAAGCGAACGTGAACCCGTGGGATCGAGATGGGGCGATTCAGAGGCCGCTGATCTACTCAGAGAGATTTCCGGTCTGACACTTGCGGAGGAAAAAACGGAAGCGGTCCTCATCACCAAGTGCCGGAAAAGAAATTATGGCTGCATCCAAATTGGGAATCATATCAGCACTTCTAAGCCTGTCATCAATTACTTGAGAGTGATGATAGATGGGATGCTCAGCTATAATCAACACGTGCAGTGTACTTATGGCAAAGCGTCCACTGCCAATGTAGCCCTGGCAAAAATGATGTCCAAACACGGGAGGAAAAGGGCATGCTTCTAGGTTACTTACAGCTAGGATAGTGAGTTCGATCCTGCTCTTTGCAGCTCCAGTTTAGGGAAAGGCATTGCAGGTCACATTTAAAGCTAATATATTGAGCGCAGTCTACAAAAGAAGTGTGCCCTGCATTGAGGACTATCTCAGATGATGCAGCATTCCTCATCTCGGAACTGATGCGCATTGATATCTTGGCAGATGAGGTGACGAACCTATACAGTGCGAAGTCTATCTCTTCTTTAACGCAGAAGAAGAACGCCGAAAGAAAGATGTCTAAATAGATGGCAAAAGCAATTGGATCGCTCGGGAAAGGGTCGGTGGATACATAGGCTCATTCCTGCCATCAAGGAGCAGTTGGAGAGACGGCACGATGAGATTAATTATAATCTTACCCAGCTTCTCACTGGCTATGGAGGATATCGCCAGTACCTGTACAGGTTTAAACTAGATACCACACCTGATTGTCCAAACTGAAATGGAGTCCAAGAGGACCCAGAGCACGTATTCTTCCACTGTCCAAGATGTGTGGAACAAAGGAGGAAGCTAGAGGGGACTTTAGGAGAGGTGCTTGCAGCAGAAAATCTGGTGCGAAAACTGCTAGGATCTCAGGAAGACTGAGATGAGATCAGCTCTATGGTTGTAACGATCCAGAGCAAACTGGGAAGAGATAAGAAATGCCTGGTTACGTACGAACAAAAGATGACCAAGCTAAAGCGAGCTAACTCCGCCCCGTCATGTAAAACCTTATGGTGGTTCCAAGGAACTTGGGTGGAGTCGGCGGTGGTTTTAGTGGGTAAGAATCAGACAGTCTGGCGTGTTCAGGCCAGATTTCCACCTACTCAAAAAAAGACTGACAGACAGAGGCCCTGGGAGCGGCAAGGAAAATTGTGGAAAATAAAGCCCCAGACTTAGATGGCACTCTGAATAAAGCTCTGGTATTAGCCATTAAGACAATTTGAAGATTGTTTTGAAACATTTACGACGTGCCTTAAAGAAGGGGGTTTCCCAGAAGGCTTTTCCACCTCGTGGCTGAAATAGAAGCTTGTTCTAGTCCTGAAGACAAATAAACCTTTAGGTGATCCTTAGTCTTATAGGCTTAATTTTTCGTACGGGTCATCTACAATAGCCTTGTACCGATCACAGAATGACGTCAAGAATGCCTTCAATACTGCAATATAAAGCAAAATAATTGCGGGTTTAGCCAAATTAGGCGCTCCCAAATACCAGGTGCCCATAGTCGTGAAATTAGTCCGGTAGAGGCTATTATGTTAGGATGGATCTAAGGCATAAAGGATAACCTGCGTGATTTCACAAGGATCAGTCCTAGGTCCTCTCCTGTGATAGTGAATGATGGAATTTTAAAGTTACAACTGCCCAAAGGAGTGGCAGTCATTGACTTCGCAGACGACATCGGAGTGCCTATCGTGGCACAAGATATTGAGGAGATCGAGGTCCTCACAAACGAGTCAATTTTTGAAATAAAATCTTGGCTAAACGACGCTAGTCACACGTTCGCAGAGCGTGAAACCGAAGTAGTTTTGATCATTAAGCGGAGAAAACAAAGGTCAGAATTGGCGAACACATAATACATTTCCAATCAACACTTAAATATCTAGGAGTCATGGTTGATCAAAGACTAAAGTTGAAGCCCCATCTTGAAAATTTAGCAACAAAAGCTTCCGGGGTTGCGCCAGTCTGGACATTAAACCGAGAAGCAAATAAAAGGAAAAGCTCTGTTGAAATGAACTGTCAGGCCAATGAGAAATAGGTGTTCAACTCTCATTAAATGAGTTTAATAAGAAATAACCCCTCCTCCCAGTCGTCCGCCAATTGTTTCTGCCAAAAGTTTCAACTTTTCATCAGAGTTTCTACACTGTTAGTCTCCTTTGAGGTGGCTTTACTGACTGGTTTACCAGAATCTGACTGGCTGAAAAAAGCAATATCCTCACCGGAAAAAGAGATTCCCTTTCCTGGCGACAAGAAGATAGGTGGCGAAAAGAAGGGGAAAATAAGAATCCGATTAAAATTAATTATCAACGGTGATACCCTCTATGATCTAAAAGCGTGTTCAGCTCATGAATACAAAGCAACCTAATTAATTGATTGATTCCTTTTTCATTGTCCCAAACAGCTTACCAACATAAATCAATCACAAAATAAAATTCCCACCCTCTCTTCAAGTTCAATCAACGTCACTATATGTGTATACTATGTACACTCACGATTCAAGTAACCCGAAAAATATATGAAGACTTACCAGCCGAACTCTAACAAGTGGTTTCTTCCATTACAATACTACTCAAAAATGATTATTTATCTTCGGTCGTAAACGAGGAAAAACAAAACAATTGTGCATAAGAGAAAGTCCTACGGTCCCACTCTCAGGAAACAGGCGACAAAACAGCAACAACCCTCCATACAGGCGAAGGATTTACATTAAGCCACACATACTTTTACTCCTATTTTTTGAAAATCGAATTATTCTTGACATACTCCATGAACATCACACACCAGAATGACATAACGAGAGAAAGCGAGTAAAAAAGAAAGATTCTAAGTACAACCATGAAGCGTTTCCCGGCATGTCCTTGCTGCCTTCCTGCAAACATCAGCTGATAGACGCGACTCATGTCATATCGGCCAAACTTCATTCCCAAACCACACATGCCGCGAATGCTCTTCTCAGTAAAATCGATGAAATAGAAAGGAAAATTTGAAATGCAGTGAAAACCTTAATTTTAAAGCGATTGAAGGCTAGGACGCGTGCATAAACGCCATCCAAAGTTGGCTGGGGAAAGGGAGGAATCAGCTGTCAGCCTCTGTTGCACGTGGAAACATAGTTGAAAACTGAAGAAGATGAAAAACCAGAAAACAACAGGAACAGCACCAAGAAGAGAAAGCTGTAAACATGAAGTAATAATTCGGTTCGTCCCCTTGTATACATCTCATAAGGCGTAAAATTCGCACACACTAAGCATAAACACCACAATACAACTCCAAAAGAAAGCCATTATTCGCTTTCCCCAATAGTTTCTCTCAACCCTTATCGGATTCTCCCCATTCGCGACCAAGTCTCTCTCGAAACAAGAGAACTAGAAAACCATATTGAGAGCAAGAATTCAATCACACATTCCTATTTTCTGTCCATGTATTCAACATCTCAAAATAGGGGAATATTAGACGACAGAAAACTTTTTCCCGATACCATATACAGAGGGAAAAAGGAAAACTTCACCAATACTATGCTAACCGGAAAAACTCTAAACAACTTGCCGCGAAAGATATTCAAAGTTGAGAAGATAAAACGGCGAATGTATGCTTTTCATGTGGGAAAACCACGGTGAATTCGAAAAAGGACGAACAATGTACGCTTGGAAAGCGGTGTTGAATGGAATCAGCAAAACGTCGACCCCACAATAAATGTTGTGTTGCACATGCTAATATGTACATATTGGATTTTCCTCAATGGATTGATTACGATTTTTCCGAGGCGGCCGTCGCGAAAGTGATTTTTCTCGAGCAACAAGTGTTTGGGATTTTGAAAGTGTGAGTAGATGTGTATGATTTTTTGAAGGAAACACAATTTTTCAAATGTGTGTTTGGCGTTCGTAATCCGGTTGAAGTTCGGTCAAAGCGGTTTGAGTTTTCATGTACCCGAAAAAGTTATGATGGGAAGGAGTTTGCATCATTTTTAAGGATTATGAAATAATGGATTTTGCGAAGGCAGAAGGATTCATTGAGTAGCACTTTATATTTATTAATTGTCACCCCACTCCACTGACGACCATGATATGTGGGAAGCCTATGGTTTCCTGAAGTTACCTCTAGCAAGAACGAATGTCAAAATTAACATCAATTTAGTACTGGCTAAAACCCTAGTCCTAAAATATTATATTTTGGGTTGGAACAAAGATTTTTGCTCAGTAAACATTGAGGAAAACCCCTTCTTATATCCATTGGCTTGATCTTCGAAGTGAGTGGAAAAACTGAGTGTCCTCAGAAAATTCAACCTCTTCTGTATCAGCGGAACCCTCCCAATTGATGCAGCATACAGCACCGCAATACAAGCCCCCAACAGATTACCCGTAAATGCCGCTAATGCCTCAACATAAATCACGGTCAGTTTCGTATCCATTACCATCACCTCGCCTATCAAATGGAAAATCATATTCATCATCATCATCATCAACGGCGCATCAACCGGTATCCGGTCTAAGCCTGCCTTAATAAGGAACTCCAGACATCCTGGTTTTGCGCCGAGGTCTACCAATTCGATATCCCTTAAAGCTGTCTGGCGTCCTCACCTACGCCATCCATCTTAGGCAGGGTCTGCCTCGTCTTCTTTTTCTACCATAGATATTGCCCTTATAGGCTTTCCGGGGTGGATCATCCTCATCCATGCGGATTAAGTGACCCGCCCACCGTAACCTATTGAGCCGGATTTTATCCCCAACTGGACGGTCATGGTATCGCTCATATATTTCGTCGTTATGTAGGCTACGGAATCGTTCATCCTCGTGTAGGGGACCAAAGATTGTTCGGAGGATTCTTCGAACGCGACCAAGAGTTCGCAATTCTTCTTGCTAAGAACATCATCATCATCATCATATTCCCTAATCTAAAAGGGCGACTTGGACACTATATATACTCTCCGGTTTCGCTCCTAGGTACACAACAAACGTTGCTAGCTACACCGCTGGCTGACACTTTTTTCTGTACATAGCGCCTCCTATTTTAATACTGCAATTCCTAATTGCAACGTAAGAAATTGCGACCGCTACCTTAATCACCTCCTAATTAGAAGCAGCATCAACATAAATCTAAACCTGAATCTGTTCTTATTCCTTGAAACCGTGCCTGAAATTAGTGGGCAAGAAACCATAATCTTTTATATTCAACTCTCTGCATCCACCACCTCTAACACTACCTCTAACTCCGCTAACTGCACAGATTACCAGTTCGCAGCAGGAAGTATATATGTGATGAGCTGGTGACAACGAAGATATCTATTACAGAAAACCATAAGGCGGAGATTATTTTGAAATAGATATTCTCCGCAATATACCTTCTTGAAGAATAAGAGAATGAGGAAGAATGCATGAAAAATCACCTCTATAGAACCAAGGTTATATTCAGGCAACTTCGAAAACTCCGCAATTTGGGAAGGTTCTTAGCCGCAATAATATCCTGCTCCCCAAGATTTCTTTCCCTGAAAAAGAGGAACCATCTCTTTAACCCACTTTCTCAAAGCCCGTTACTCTACACTCCACTTGTTGACCAAAAGCTTGGGGGCCGAAATTAATGGATCTATCGCCTCCCTTGAATACACACCACCAGGTTCCCAAACAACTAACCAAACCCATCTCTTTCAGCAACTACTTCTCCCAACCAGACCGCTTCACTCCATGATAAAATTCATCAAGCCAAAATCATAGCAAAGTCCATCAAATAGAGTAAAAACAAAAAGTCGACAGGGCATGACAAATTCCCAGCCATTGTCGTGTAAAATGTTTTGTAATGATTAATCCTCTCCTTGCTCTCTTATTAACCGCGGGCTCGGACGGAGGTCAAGTCAAATGTATCTCCAAAAACAAAAAAAATTCTGCCCTTCCTAACCTCTCCTGAACTGCTTCCATCCCCATAACCTCCTCCAAAATCCTCGAGCGAGACAGTAAATTAATCATTGATGTATACCTGTGACAGGAACAACAATACCTCAAATTTCCTGCATGCCGATTGGACAATTCATTCGGTTGATCAGGCCCTCTTAACTCTCAAAACCCATGACTTGCTCAGGATTGGCAGCAAGATACCTTCAAACACCTGGTTCAATAGCCTGCCCTCTTAACATAAGGAGTGAAGTTGACTCCGAATGACAATAAGGAGTAGTCCATAAGCTCAATAACATCTTAATCTTCCACCCGTACCTATGCAATTCAGCAATTGGCAATTATGAGTGAAAGCTCTGGGGTTACTCTCCTGTTCATATACAAACTGAAGGTTCTATCCTCTCTGCAATCATATTTTCGCTCTTCACAGCACATATTTCTAAGCCCACTCTAAACCACAATTCCATTAAGATCCTTCAATGTGTCAGTGGCCTTAACGTTTACATCTCTACTTTCTCGAGTAAAAACTAGCCTTCAGTCATTACAAGTGTCAAACGATTGCTTCCCGAGGGAACTGAATGAGGATAGCTCCGAAACTGCCTGCCGACGCCAAGAACCTACCTTTCAACATCGACTCCCCACTAAATCCTACCCCTGAACAAGTCGTCTACATAGATGTCACTATTAACTCAAATTTATTGAACTTCCCTCATATTAAGCCGGCTATTCATGTTCAGTTCAGCCTGTCAGTTATGCCGAAAGAGCCTGCAATGCAACCGCCCAATTTTCGCAATCACAATAAAGATACATGCCTTGTCGGTTGGCCGAATCATTTTTCAATCGATCACCGACCACCTGAATAGTCAAAACTGACACACCAACAGCACATTACGGCCGCCAATCAAATGCGGACTTTTCAAGCGTAACTGGCAGGCCGAATTGAACGCGGATGGCTGGTTTTAACAGGATATTAAACCAAACAAACACCATCAAACGTTTCAATAAGTCCACGGCTCAAAAAGTTAAACATTTCCTTTTTCTTGTAGATGACGGGAGTCCCAAACCTTCACCCACTTGATAGCGAACTGGACCACTTGGGACTTACATCCTCTCTTGGGGTCCACCGAAGGCAACTCATCAGACGCTGCGTCACCTCGAGTTCGTGGACCACAAGAGAGGAAGTAAGTTGCTTCCCAAGTGGTCTGGTCCGTCATCAAGTGGGTGCGGATTCAGGACTCCCATTATCCTCATTATATTTCACTTCAATATAATTTCGTACTCATGGCATGTTTGCGATTATATATAAATGGAGCGATAACCACCTGTCATTACTTTCGGTCACGCTGCTCCCAGGGCAGAGGTGAGGTAGCGTCTGATAAGTTGCCTCTGCCCTGGACGAAACCGTCAGTCAATTTTTTCGCTATAACTGTTTCCGAAAAAAGCGTGTGACAAACAAACAGGCGGACTGATGGACGATGCTAAAGAGGAGTCATTCAAAAACGTAAACGATCTTTTTTGGCGCAGCGGTAGAATATTGAGATTACCGACAGGAAAAGGTGATGTGGACCGGAAATCGGAGCATACAAAAAAAGTCTTAGCGTCAAACGGTGTTAATGCTGCAGCTGGGGACGAAGAAGAAGTGTTTTCAAAGTTAGTGGTGATCATCTCAAACCTGATGGAATTTGTAGGTCCCGATACAACGTGCACAGTGAAACTAAAAGGCAAGTTCGTGCTATACCGTCTATGAACGCAGCAGTAGAAGTAGCAACACCAACGTCCTCAAAGACAATACCCCGGTAGGAGCTCGAACTAGAGGTGATAACCAGAGCCCCGAAAACGGCATATGGATACTAATAGAGCATCGCCAGAGCGAACTCCAAAGCGAAAGAAGGGGAAAATAGAACCGGCACAGTCAACAATCTTACCTAGTGAAAGTATGGTGAACCGGAACCGAAAGTTAAGGCAGACAGTTCCCTCATGGACTTGGGTGAACACGTGAATGAGACGCACACAGAAAGGCGATTTACTGCTTGAGCTTAGGTCTGGGTAGAGTAAGTTCCATGCTACTCTGCGAAAACCGAAGTAGTTTTGATAAATAAGCGAACGAAATAAACGTTGATAAAGGTCAGAATTGGCGAACACATCATACATTCGCAAATAACACTTAAATGCCTAGGAGTCATGATTGATCAAAGACAAAAATTCAAGCCCTATCTTGAGAATCTAACAACAAAGGCTTCAGGGACTATATATTTTTATATTGTTGGCAAGAATGTTACCAAATGTAGGTGGCCTTAGGTAAAGCCGTCGGCTCCTTATCCCGAGAGTTGTCAGCTCCATCTTGTTTTACGAAGCTGAAGTCTGGGCATCGGCATTAAAGCTAGAAACAAATAGAAGAAAAGTTGCAGCTCCATATCGATTGAGTGCATTGCGAACATTGCGCGCTTACCGTACAACATTAGACGAAGCAGCATGTATGACAGTAGGAGTGGTCACCATCGACATCTTGGCGAACGAGGGACGACGCCTGTATGACCTGAGTCCTGAACTTATCGTCGGCAATTAGCACCAAGTGAAGCCATTTAGGGGTACAAAAAAGATGGTATGATTTAATTAAAGGACGCTGGACTCATGGATTATTTCAGATGTCTAAAAGTGGACGAAACGAAGGCACAGTTTAACTCAATTCCTAAGCGGAATGCCTTTATCGCCCCGGGCGTGACGATTCCCTGTATTGCCCAATATGCGAAATTATTCAGGACCTACTTTTAACCGCGCGACGTTCGCCGCATACTGAGGCGGAAATTGACGCCGAGGCGTGGTTGTCACCCGAGAATATCGTGGATGAAATGTTAGCCTCTGAAAAAACTTGAAGGGCGGTGGAAAAATTAATGAAGACGATCCACAATCTGCTGAGGAAGGAGGAGCTTCGGAGGAGAATGGCAAATAACGACACGAGCCACAGATCGTAACTGACCCTGTCCCAGTAGGCAATCCTGAAATGACAGTCCCTCCGGATAAGCGAAGGAGCAGGAGGTTTTAGTAAGTAAAAGTCTCACAGACGGACAGACGGAGAGTGAACTGATTTTAATAAGGGTTTGTTAAAAATCAACGGTTTATAACAATAATTTAAATTTGCCTTCCTCTTCGAGGTATTTAAAAATGCCCGCATTGGATGCCGATTTGTCCTTCTCTATCTTACCTAAAAATTTGCGCCTCTTTTACCATAGACATCAGCTATTTCAGAAAGACCATCAGTTACTTCGAAAGAAAACTTTATTCTGACTGACACCATAAAAATAACTGAAAAATATTCCTTATGCCTTACTAGGAATATTGGCGATGTTATGATTTCCGGAAAAGTGTCTAAAGTTGAATTAACTATTTATGACCAGCGAAGATGATGGGATTCCTTCCGTTTATACATACTATATTACACTTGAGAAGGAAAGCCACAACATTTTGCTATATATAATCCCCCCCCCCCCCCCATGGGAAGCAAAGAATGGAACTCAATCAAATGTCAAAGCGACTGGATGGGAGACATTGATTTGCAGTTTTGTTTTTGCCTTTCTAGAAAAACTAATTGACAGCTTGGATATTCAGGGGTTTTTGTGTGTGGCCCTCTAACATTAACAAGCCTCTGTTCATAAATATAATGCAGCTACACTCACCTCAACGTTTCAAATGTTGATGGAGGTCCAAACAGTTATCCTTATTTGCAGCCACTAGGTCCATACAGATTAATTATTCAGATTGGAAACTACGCTATTGAACTCTCACCATCGCGTCCCCTTCGTAACTTTGTTGAAATCAGCCGAGTGTGTCCTTCCGTTGAACGAGAAATTCTCGGAATGACTGTTTTCAACAAAAAGGACGTACTTCTTAGTAAATGTACGTGTAATCAAAGAGCATGATCTGACTTAATAACCGAGTCCGCAATGAACAACAAGGCGTCAAAAATAAATTAAGAAAGGTTACCTAATCGTGGGTCTCCAACTTCTACAATTGTTTTACCGGGAACCATGAGGACCGCTTCAGTAAACTCGCATAGGCAACGAATGTAATGGGCTAAGATACAACCTCAAAGAAGATTCTAAACCACAGGTAGCATGTGATCTCTGAATAAAAACTTGTACTCGCTACTCAAAGCTTTCACTTCATTGGGTCGGATGCAGCATCGTAGAAAATGGGCTTACCAAAAATCCTCCAGTTCACCGACCGTCAACAAATCCACTCTGCCTATCCGATTCTACTGCCAAATATTATGGTCCCAAGTTCAGTTTAATTATACCTTTAATAATGTTGCCTGTGCAGCAACGACCAGTGCCCTAATTCTGACAATATCAGAGAAATTTTTGCCATCGGAAGCTAGTTGCAAGGGTGCAGTTGGAGGACAAACATATAATAAAGTCATTGGTCTTCTCTTTTCCAGAAGCTTTCCTGAACTTTCCGGCATCCTCTGGTTTAACAAAATTAAAACTAAGCCCGAAATAACCGTTATCTTTGAAAGACTATCAACTAATCAAACTCCAAACAAATTCTTCCTGGCTGAAATTGGAGCTTCACCCCCAGGGGTCTATGTACGATCAATGTGATGTAAGGGAGATGAACGATCACCTCAGCATCAAGTTCCAATACAGTTTCCTCGAGGGTTTGAATTCGCTAACTAGCGGTTTTAAAGATTTTTCAGTAACTTCACGACAGTGAGAAAACCACAAACCTGCAAATCTATTAATTATACGGTCTCACCTGGCCAGACTAGCTCAGTACTCACTAAGCGAAGTGCCTGCTGGATAAGGGGCCTTCGACGCTGGACATCAGTCGGCAAATCGCAAACATTCTGGCCGCAGCTTTGCTGCACGAAGAATGTCATCTCCATGCCAATCATGATGCTCAGGTATTTCACCGCTGGCTTTCACAAAACCGTGGTTTCAACAACCTGAATAGGGAGGATTGTGGGAACCCTCTCCCTGATGAGCACAATGACTTCAGTTTTCTCCAGAGCGCGGGAGAATCCATGATCAGCCATCCCTTTACACTTACTCGCCTTATCACCATTGCCACTGTGCGCTGAGCTTGCTCAACCGTGCGTGTAGCAAACCAATGCCGCAACATCGTTCTCGTATCCAACCAAATGCGATCCATTAGGCATCTCGGGTCGTAGAAGGCTATCTTTTCAAAGGTCCGGACCAGGGATACATCCCTGAGCCAACCTCGATGTTTCCTTCATTCTGCGCTGTCTTCCCTGGGTCTCACAGGAGGAGGGAGGAGGGACATTCACAATAGGTAGCCGGGAGTTTAGAAACGATTTTCCAGTGCCTCAAATAAGGCCTACCACCTCGCAGAATTAAAGGCGTAAATTCCATATAAGAACGAAGCTTTGGTACTGAAATTGCTTAGATGCCCGACGTGGAGGTAAATATTTAGTGTTTCCCGTTTACTCTTTGGTGGAGAATAGGCCATCGACATAGTCAGATTGTGCTTCGGTTTCGCTATCATCACACTTAACGCTGTGCAGCGAGACAAACACAAGACAAATACAGAAGAATTTAGGAGGCTGACGCTCTACCTCTGCAACCATCGCGTCGTTAATATCTGGTATAAAAAATTAAAAAAAAGGAACGAAGACGGGCAGAGGCAACTCTTCAGACGCTGGCTCACCTCTGCCCTGGGAGCAGCGTTAACCGAAGCGGCTCGTAGATATTATACGCTCCGTTTTATAATTCGCAAAAACACGACAAGGGTACTTTTATAATTCGCAAGACTTGCCTCTGCCCTGGTAAGAAACCGTAGCCGCCTTCGTTCCTCTTTTAATTTTGGAAACTTGGGTGTTAAACCCAAGTTTCTCTCCATTTGGTCCGGTCCGGCATCAAGTGGATGCGGACTTATGACTCCCCATTCCCTAAAAAAATTATCTGGTATCTGCTCTCTTCCACAGCTTTTATTTGTCCATTATCATGTGAAATTAGACCAAAGGCAATAAATGTCAACCATTCAATCAGCCTGGCTCGAACCTGAAGCCAGTAAATGACGTAGGATTAGCAGATAGAGGAGACATAGTTTAAAGCCATAGGAGACCCTTAAGAATGTCCTTGAATGACTATAGAGTTAAAAAGAGGAATAATAGCCTTACCGTCCACAAGAGGGGAATATTGCATGAAAAGCAAGTCCGTCAAGAAGCTAGAGGGACGGTGGGGCTAGCAGCCAAAGAGCCAATAAGAGATGCAATTCTTTCTAAGGCGTACCCACAGTAAATGCTCGCGCGGAACGAGTGAAGACCAAGCGTAAACCTTCTTGCCCGGCAAATGTATAAGCAATGTTTGCTGATAAGGCCTATTACTGGCGGGCTGTACGACACACACTAGCTGGTTGGCTGAATTGTTGATAAAGCAGCTCCTAGGCCACTTTATTAGTGAAAATGAAGGTCTTTATACGTAACCAATACGTAATTAGAATGAAGGTGCCCAGAAGAAGGAGACCAAGAGCAATGATGATTGAGTGGATAAACGCTTATTTGAGTTTCATCAGATAACGCCTCGATTGCTCCCAGATGGACAAGCACGAAAAGAACCAAGGAGAAAAAAGCGAAGGTTATCATCCTTACGGCTCAAGACTGACAGCTAGTAACAGGCAAGCACCCAGAAAAAGAAGATTTCCGATAACGGAGGAAGATTCAAATTCGCATAAAGCGAGTTGTCAGTAGTAAAATTGCTTCAGTAATAACATTGGAGTAATGGTGGCTAGAAGTTTTTGGATAGCAACGACATCATTCGTTGTTAGTTCAAAAGAATAGGCCTTAGACATAACCCTGGAGTGTTTCCTTATTACTGGCTATTTAGGAATTGGAAAGTGTCGAAGGAACGAAAGAATCGCAAACATTTGGCATTGAGTTCAGTTCAGTGTACACCGGCCAAGTTCTTCGATTCAGATAGTGTCAGGCTACCGCAATCCGATGATACGACACAGAAAGGACCACACGAAATCTTGCAGCTTTTGGTTAACAATGGAGTTCACTTTTCTCTGCTACTTTCATATGGCAACACAGAACGAACACAAGCAGAAAGCAGTCTCAACTTGATCTTGATGTTGAGATAACTGCATTTTTAGACAAGGCAGCGAAAGCAGATCTAGCGCTGTTAATGCGTCAGGCGACATCCAGTTTGGTGGCACCGTCTGCAGAAACCACGCTTCCTTAAAATATAAATTGATCGACGCTTTTGATGCTCTGCCCACTAATGCAAACAAGGACAGTGTGATGACCAATCAGATTGAGAGCCTTGGTTTTGTTGGTTTTGGCATCCACTTGCCGCTCTTTCCAAAGCTATTTAGAAAAGTCCATAACCCAGCGAGAGAGCAGAGACATGTCATCAGCGTACTCGAGTTGATCAAGTATGTCATAGCCCATTGAATTCCTCAACGCGTAATCCTTCAAGATTTTACCTCGATGCAGTACATGACATTTTGCGTCATCATATGTCGTTCTGATAATACCTCTTAGCTTCTCTGCAATGCCCCTCCCACGTAGAGCACGGCAAATACACGTTCACGTTATCGAAAGCTTTCTCGAAATAGATAAAGGACAGATGCAGTGAAAATCTATACTCCGCGTACTGTTCGAAGATGATATGAAGGGGGTTGATACGGCCAATGTAGGAGAATCCGGAGCGAAAACCAGCCTGTTTACTGTCGAACACTTTCGAGATGTTCTCTGATACGTTCCAGGAATACTTTGGCAATTTTCTTTGTGACGATAGGAAACACACAGTTATCCTTCCAATTGTCACATTTAAAACGGGTGGTTCTTTGGAATCTCGATGATTATCCTCTTCTGCAACTCTCTGGGAAAGGTCTCGGCTTCCCAAGATTTCCGTACGTGTGAAGGCAAAAGATCTGCAGTGACTACAGGTGTAGCGATAAATAACTCTGCAGGAAGACCGTCAAGCCCTGCGGCATTACTCCGTTTGAGTGCATTGATACCCGAAATGATTCCTCTTCCGCTTGGAAGAGTCCTTATCCACATGTTACGGTGACTAGCCATTCCATCCACAATAGGAGGAACTTCACCGGATGTAGTACGGTTAAGAACCGTGACAACGTGTTCCTTCCACCTCGTCAATTGTTTATCATCGTGGATGAGAAATCGACCGTTGACGTCCTTCACAGGATCATCGAAAGATTTACGAGCACATGCAAGTTTTTTCGTGATGCGGTATACTTTCCTGAAGTCATTGCCATCTCCAGGATATTCCCTTCCCTGACTTCTCTTGCCGCGGCGTAAACTACGCTGAACTTCCCGGGACTTTGCTTGGTATCATAGTTCCGTCCCCCATCAATCGCGGCAGTCAATAGATCCTTCAACCCCTTCCTTTCATCGCTCCGCTTCCACGATTCCGCAGTCAGCCAAATCTTATGGCGCCCCTGTTGGATGTGGCCGACAACCTGACGATATTCTCAGACGGGTTATCCAGTATATCTGCTGCTAGATCAGCAGGATAGCTCTGTCGAAGGACAGCTGGGTCATACAAGCGGTCGATGTTGAACTTAGGGGCTCTCCAACCATTCCGGAAGTGGCGTACGCAACACGCAAGCGAACATAAGTGACTATCAGATGGTGATCCCTTTCGAGGCTAATGTAAGCGCCTCTCTAAGCTCCTACTATTGATCTCAAAGTGATCGATCTGATTGCTTATACGGTGTCAGTTAGTTGAAACCCAATTGACCTAATGGCAGGCTCTGTTCACCAACAATGTGCCACCAATGATGAGGCAATAGAAGTTGCAGAAATTCACTACCTGCCACCATTATCGTTGCTTAGTTAGTTTAGTGGCGGGAGTCGCAGCTTCAAGCATTCAGACCTTTGTTACGGCCATTGAACTATCCCCGGAGATCGCCTATTCACCAGCGCAAGCTTTCGTGAATCTGAGAATATTCTCCAGAGACAGGCAATATGCTGACTTTTCGTGTGAGGATGCTGGTCATCTGCATACGAAATGCAGAGCCGTCCCTTCCTCCTCCTCACATTGGTTGCATATGGCTGATACCACCACTCCGATTTTTTCCATGTGGTAGTTTATGAAGCAGTGTCCCATTGAAAGCCCTACTATGGTTTCCATGTCCTACTTCTCAAGGAACAACGAAAATGTCGCTGAAGCGGCCCCCGGGTTGATTCACAGTAATTTTCGCCTGTCGACAGAAGTTCAAATTTCTCCATTCGGCTGCATGAGTCTTTACCATTTCATCCTTCAGAGAAGACTTTACAATAGATGGAAGCACGCTAAAAGCTGGTTCTGACCCCATCATTGTCGGTCCAAAATCTTGGCCAGTCTCTCAGCTTCCCCATTGCCAGAGATGTTTTAGTCCCCTGAGACACATATTACGAAAATTTCGTACATTCGGCCTAGTTTCAGCAGTACCTGGTCCACACCAACTGGATCGTTGTTTTTAGTGCTGACAATGCTGTCGAATGTTGGAACCCCTCCATTTCTGTCGGAAACATTCTCCTGTTGCCAATAAAATGGCATATATGAACTGCGTTTACTTGCTCGTAGAAAGCAACCTTCTATACTATAAAGAAAATGTGATGCTCCTTAAACTGAACCAAAAACTTGCAGTTAGAAATCTGTCAGAAATCGGCCTTCAGGCCAAGAGAGCGTACCTTGCGGCAGCCGTCAAAAAGAATCCAACACCGGATTCGCGTCTGCTGCTACTTAGATTTTCAGAGTACAAAAACACTTTGTCGCAACAGGGAGAGGAGTAATCTCCAGAGTTTCACCATCCTACTGCCCTTAGGCCCGGGTGCTCAGAGGTGGCGGTGAGGAAGACGGGGCGGCAACCCTGTCGGCCAAACCAAAACCAAGTGGCCGAGGAGAACCTCCATAGCGGTGGCACCGGGAGACGCTGTACTCACTTTGGTTTGCCGGCCGTGATGCAGTAGGCGAATGCTCCAAAGGCCTAATCAGGGCGATCAGACCCGAGTCTGCACGGGGACTCATCTGAAGTGGCAATTTGGTCACGAAACCTTACCAGAGGTGTACTGGTACCATGGGAACCGGGATAGCCCCTGGACTCTCATACTTTGGGTGAACTCCCGTTGTATGTGAGTACAGCTCGGTTGTTTGCGGTTGGCCCCCTAGTGGGAGTTATATGGGGCTTGTGGTTATACTCAAGGAAGAGACCTTCGGGCCTCGGCGTGGTGTTGCGTTTCAACACGGGCGCCGTACTCCTTAGTTCAGTAGAGATTTAGGTAGGTCTTGCATCCACCAGAATGAATACTAAGCCATGCACTTGGTATAGACTAGTACCGTTGTTGCTTGTCTCAGTGGGACTCTGACTGTGGTCGCAACATCAATCGGTGTCTTAAGAAGACCATGGGATTAAGTCGTCCAGACAGGTGCTCACGTTAAACCCTCAAGGACTTAACTGCCCTTAAGCCCAGAATGACCAGTTTACATCGCTGAAATGCCTACTTAAATTGGAAAAAGCGAGCATTCTGAGGACCCTTGCTACTGTTATCAAGGAGCATGCGCACATTCTAGAAGCCAGTTAGTTCGTTGGCTATCGAGCCAAAGGTCGTTACCATGAGTTCAGTCCCTATCTGGGGCGTTGTTGACGTTTCGATAACAATAGAGTTTCAAAATTTGCAGGTTGCCGGTCCGCCAATTTTTGATCCCTTTTAGTAGCCTCTTACGTTAAGCGGGCAATGCTTTGAGTGTATTCTTAAGTCCCAACTCACAGGGCATCCAGTAAGAGCTTTGAAGTAATGGCGGTTAAACACAGTGGGAACAAAACAAGTCGTTTGGAAGTCGGAAAAGATATAACAAAGGAGCTAGAGTTAGCAAAAATGGAAGAAGACTTATATAAAGCTAGCATCAACGCATTTGAGGTCAAACGTCGTATCAAGATGGTCATCCCCTACGTCCATGTCATCGTATACCTCCGGGACAGGAAAGTCTATCCGTCAGGTCTACTATGGACGCACCAACTCCCAGATATATTATGGAAGCATTAGAAACAATGGAAGTACCGTTATGTGTTTTTTGGACACGCAAGGTGCCTTAGACAACATTCTCATACGGAAAAACAGATCGCTCTTATCCATAAGGGTGTCAACGATACTCTTGTCTGCTGAATGGAAAAGGTGGATGGTAGGCTAGCGAAGTAAAGGGGCCAACAATGTTGTCATGAGCAGGGTCATCCACAAGTCTGCTGTAGTGCGGTTACAGTGAGTGCGCTTCCTGAAGAGCTCAGGAATACTGGACTGAAAGTGCAGGGTTATGTTGATGACATAGTACTCATCTATAGACGTGAAGACGAATAATTACCAGCAACTGGTTTGGAGGAGTGGTGATCTATATCAAGCCGGTGACGACCATTATAACACCTTTTACTAGAAAGCAGCCCTTAAATGTTAATGAGCCGCAGAGGGGTGGAAAACAGGTGACCCCCTCCGGGCCAGAAGTTATTCCGAGGACTGGTTTCCTCGCATGATTCCTTCCACGGACATGGGTTTTCAGTCTCTAGTCCTGGTATTTATGTATTTATGTATTTCAGACCCGAGGAAAGTTTAAAGAATGTGCATAGATCCAGATAGGATCTACGCTGTTGTAGGAAGGGAAGGTTCTTAAAGCGGTGGCGGGAGGGGTAATCCACACGAGGGAAGCTTTTTTTTGAAGAAGAGGCAACGGGTGAATTTACGTTGCACATTTTCAAGGGCAAGACAATCACAGTTACGGGAGGGTGACCAGATTACGGAGCAATACTCGAGGGTATTCCTCACGAGGGAATTGAAGAGAGCTCAGGAGGGTTGGATGGAGTCAAAATAAGAGGAAGAGTGAAGAATAAAGCCTGACAATTTTGCTGCTCGATTGATGACATCGAGGCATGTCTTGAGTGGAATTTAAGCAGGATAAGGAATGTCCATTAAAAGAGTAGGAGAAAGAAGTGGGTGAGGATTTTAGGGAGTAGCACATAGAGTGACACTTTCTGACGTTTAGCGCTAAACCATTAGTCGAGCACCAACGAACCAGAGTGTTCAGGTTAGACTGAAGGGTAACACAGTGCATAGGCGACGATATAGCGGAAAACAGCTTAAGGTCGTCTGCATAGAGCAAACAGGGACAAGTAAGGAGGGGAGGAAGGTCGTTAATAAAAAATAAAAATAACAAAGGACCCAGAATAGACCCCTGTGGGACGCCAGAAGAGGGGATGAAGGAGCGGGAAGTACAGCCGTCAAAAGAGACGCGGCGGGATCGGTTGGAAAGGTAAGAGGCAAGCCATAAAATAAGTGGTATGGGAACGTTTAGGGACGAAAGTTTGGATAGAAGTATCTTGAGATTTACAGTGTCAAAGGCTTTCGCGAAGTCAGTGTAAATGGTATGCACTTCTTGCCGTGAATTTAGACATTTGGCGGCAAAGTTGGTAAAGTCAAGCAGGTTGGAGGCAGTGGACCTACGTTTAACGAAGCCGTGCTGTTCTTTCACTATGTGATGTCCAAAGTGGGCGGACAACCAGTCGCTGACATATCTTTCCAGGATTTTGGAACAGGAGGGGAGGAGAGAAATGGGGCGGTAATTCTCGGCAAGCGAACGATCGCCATTTTTGTGAATGGGGATAATGAGAGCCTCTTTCCACAAGCTGGGAAAATGTTTCTCTTCGTGGCTTTTGTTGAAAATTGGAGATAGAGGAAGGGAGATGGACTTCCAGTTTTGAGCAAAAAGAGGGTTGGAAAACCATCGTAGCCAGGTCCGACATTGGCATCAAGTTTGCCAATGAGGTATTCAACAAGGATAGGGGTAAGAAGGGGAATGGTGGGCGATGCGGGGCAGGCTACATCCAGGGGGGGGACATAGACTGACGAAAAGTAGCGGCAGAGTAAATCACAAGATAGTTGGGGGGAGTTAGCTGAGAAGCTGAGAAGAGGGAATAACTGGGCAGGGCTGCGGGAGTTGCGAATGTGGAACCAGAAAGGTTTCAGGTTTCCGCGCTTTAGTGAGTCTTCGATGCTCCACAAATATTCGTTTCTGGACTTACGTATTAAGGATTTGACCGAGGAATGAAGGGATTTGAAAAAAACTAAGCCAACAACGTTTCTAGAAGACAGAAACTTCTTTGTTGCAATCTGTTTTTGACGTAGTTTTTTGTGAATTTCAGTGGTGAACCAGACGGGGTAAAAGCGTAAGCACTTTGGAGAGGAGGGAACGTAACAAGGAAGAAGATTAGATAAAATGGTATAGAAAGTATTGAGTGCTTGGTCACACGTAAATGGAAAGAGGAGGGGGACCCAGTTGATTGACGCCAGGGCTGAGTTCAGACCTTCGAAGTTCGTCTTACGAAAGTTGAACTTGGTAGGCTTGCTAGCGATATGAGAGTGGAGTCGGGATATCTGAACATCAAACTCGAGAGCAGGATGATGGGCGTCAGGGGCAACGTAAGACGGAGCATGAAGGGATTGGGAAAGATAACATACAGGAAGGTTAGAGAGGAAAAGGTCAATAGTGCAATCTAAGTGGTATTATGTCATCTACCACTCCAAAGATTCATTGTTTCACTCTATAGAAGACGTGGTCTACCAAAAACTATACAGTCCTTATTCAACAATCTAACTCACAACCAGAAACCAGTCAATAAGGACGATACAACTCAGAATCATCTAATCAATATTGGAAGCATACAAATGCCAACATCCCCAAGAATTGATGGATTCAATGGGACAGACCGAAACGACATAAACTCGATACTATCGGCCCTTGCTTAGAAAAAGCTATAAAATTACAATAAAACGGAATCTAGAATTCAAATTCGAAAAATATAAACTTGAGGTTGATGAAACCGTTAAAAGGATTCATAAGTAAAAAAATGATACAAAGTTGCAAAGAATAGGTCCGGGATTTTGCATTATCGACTGGAATGTTTAGCTAAAATTTGTTCGTATAAAATGCTCACATATTTTTGCACGCTAGCAAGATCTCCCAACTTTTTTTCAAATGTCCTTCCCTTTCGCTAGGACATGGCAAATAAGTGAAACTTTGCTTCCGTTTCTTAGCCTCAAATGCCCAGAACTTTTACTTCGTTAAAAGGGTATAATATTCCAAGACTGTTCCACAAGATTTCGTGAGAGTTCCAATTATGACCGGTACCTTTCTCGAGTCCTTTGAAATCACTAAAATTTTACGCCTGCAGTCACCATATCTAATTAATCTGCCATTTTTCATGCACGTGTGGAGTGTAGTGAAGGGAAGTTACTACACGTGTACCACTACCAAGCAGTGTCAGTTTCAAAAGGCGAAACGAGAAAGTACTAAAACTTACTCGATGAATTTGTCACAGCACTTTGAAAGATATATTTCCAGAATGATATTCAAAGATACAGTTCCTATTGATTCCCTAAAACATTCAGTGGATGTCATGTGTAGAGAGATCTTGACTGCTGGGGAGCTGTCTTCCAAACAACCAGATCCTGTGCCATAATAATTTAATGGAGAGCATATCCTTTTTACCCGCAGCGCTCCTTCCTTCGACAGCCCAGATGGTTCCTTTCCACCGTACAAGAAACAAACTCCCGAGCGGCCTACACACACAGCGTGACGAGGGAATGATTCTCCCTCAAGTTTGAAACAAGGCAACGGGAAATTACTAACCACCGTCAACCCAGGAACTGAACATGGAAGTGGAGGGAGTTTTAAGCGTTATTTGGAACGGCACTGCCTTCACAACATTTCCTTTTTGGTTGTTTTCTATTTTCGTGTCAGAACACTGAGTCCTTACTCATCCCCAACGTCTCCCCGAAAAAAAAGTCAACGTTACCGTCGTCCTTGTCGTCGTCATCATAATCATCCCTGGAGTGTGGATTTCGGCTCCATTCAAAATGTATCCTTCAACAGGATTTCAAAGGTGCCGTGCTGTACCCTAGACCCGTGTCTACCTACTTTATGCTTCTACGTTTCCTTCGTCCTCGTTGCTTCTACGTTGAAAATAAACATTGATGTTGTTAAGGTGACCCGAGTGAAAATACGTTTGGTAAACAAGAAAATCAGAATTTACTCCATAAGTAAAATGGTGCCCAAAGCTTCGACCGAAGACGAGCAAAGTACATTTAAAGAGAAAATAAGAATATTACCGATGCCATGATTGCTCATATGAATAAGTATCTTTCCATCAGCGTGTGTTTTTCCAAAATATTTCGGCATTAATACAGAAGTCGAAGATGTTCATACCCTTAAATATGGAGGATATGAATATGAATGCTCTATCCTGCTGCGCTTTCCACATACCTCGGCGCGCAACAATATTCCTTGAAAACGGATTTTCTCGGTTCAGTCTCTTTGCGAAGGGTTGAAGGTTCAATTCATTTTCGTAGGTGGAAGTATCTTGCTTGTGATAAGGGTGTAATCCTGTTTCATGCTACTGCTTAACCCCAATAGCATCGTTCCAAAGGAAAGACGCCATCCAGAAAAGCAAAAACGTATCAACCAGAAGCTTTTGTTATTTGCCAAGGATGTCTTTGCACGTTTTCTAAAAATTTCATCCCTTTACCCTTTATTCTCGTCGACTGTTCGGACGGATACAAAATACCGAACTTCTTCTACTCCCAAAGTCCAAACACCCTCACAAGAACTTTTCGGGTATAAACTACCTTTTTTTGAAGCCCCAAAAATTCGGTTTATTATTTTTTCTGTGCTTCTTTTGTTTGGTCCCTTTTCGTCCCTGAAAAAAAAAGTTTATTAGACCCGTAGACTAACCCTTTTTTCCCATCCAACTCAACCCAAACCCTAACTGTACGTGCCTCATGACCCACAGACGTTACTCGCCGGCCGGAAAATGATTTGGAAATGGGTGGGATGGGGTGGAAAGGAGATTCATGGAACTTAAAAACGGTCTGTGAATTGCATTTTTTTCTGTTTCACTTCATCGATTACACGACGGGTACGGTGAAGTGAACCAGACGGGGGTGGGGTATTTTTTATGCTCCAGAGTTTCTTCTTCGATGGGGTAGTGCTTATCTGGGAACAATATGTTAAAATAGGAGGTGGCCGAGAGATTGTGATTTTTTAGATGAAAATTTATAAGATAGTATCCCTTCCCGACGGTATGCCTAATAGTATAATGCAAAAAGGGTGCTAGCTTCGAATATCTTAGTAACTTAACATTCAATATTGAATATCCTGGTCATCAGATAGAAAAGTGCTCCCTAAATCGCAACTGTTAAGTCTTAAGGGCGACCAGAAATCGGAGGACAATAAGGTTATAATAAAAATATATTATAGATATCATCATTACTGGTTGTTTTGGAGCAGCAGCTCTGCTTTCGTCTACACGGCAGAGTAAATGAAAATGTTCTACAGTGAGTCTATCATCCCTTAATATTGTCACCAAAGAGTAAATCGCAGTTTGGGCGCGAAATAAAGAGCGGTTCTTTTCCTGGATTTAAAGACAAGTAACTATTCCTCTTATTAATTAGAATCCAGTTAGATTGGTTAATTAAATAATTATTTCCAAAAAATGTGAATGATGCACGGCAAAGTCGTTCTTGTTTCCTAAATGTGAATAAAACCAGTCCCTCTCAGATAAAACAACAAGTGGCAAGGTGAAAACCAGAAGTAGCAAGAAATGGTCACTTTCGAGCCCCCACAGTCTCCAACTCCACAACTAATGCCAAAACCAAACCAATAGCGGTTTCAGAAAGTACTGATTGAGACCTTTCATTTGATACCCCACATGACCATATTCGGCGAAAAAAATGTTGCACCCCCCTTTTGCATGTATGTAGACCCCTTAAACTCAACACCCATAACAAAAGGATGTGTTCTGAAGAGAACGCTGGACGTCAAAAGCCATAGTGACATCATGACCGCATTCGAGCGTAAAGGGTCAGAGAAATCGTTTCAAAATTCGTCAGGAGAAGCTCAACGATTATGAGACCACCCCCTTGAATCCAAGGCGGTAAAAAACTTGAGCCAAAGGAGAAGTGAACGGCCCGAAACGTGCGGAAACAAGAATGGATCTCACTCTGAAGAAAAAGGATGTGGGACGGAAGTACGACCTGCAAGAGATATTATTGAAGTGTTGGGTTTTATTAAAGACAAGCACAAGATGCACCAAACAATCAAGCATATGGTGAGCGCCATTGCTGGAAGATGCGAAAGAATCAAAGGGAGCTCTGAAAGTACTCCTTAGACGGTAGCGCAATCAGCGCAGATGACACCCAACTCGTGGATAGATAGGGAAACAAGAAGTTTTGCGAAAAAGAAGATGAAAACACAGTAAGCCAGCGGGTGCCCCCAAAAAAAGGCGTGTCGCCCACTTTGAGGAAAGAGCCTAAAGCGTCGTAGCCGGGAAAGTAGTGCCTAAAAGACTAACGCTACCAAGGAAGCGGATGGGGCTTCAAAAAGTACATGAAGGCTGGACTAAAACTAAAAAAGCCTAAAAAGATGGGTGAGAGATTGACGAGGAAGTCATCATTTCAAGCATGCGCTGCATGTCCTAAAACTTCAGTGGAAAACCTACACCCGGTGTCTGCAGCGCGGTCAGCTGAAAAAGGATAGTACACCAGCTCCCTTAATGAGAGGAACTGGAAACCTAACTACGATGGGCCTGTCGGTGACACTATTGCCAATCTCTTTTCAAATACAGGCGAATAAGGCTCGGCAGAAGGAGACTTCAGCTCCAAAGGAGAAAGGACTACAGACTTGCCTGTCAGAACCTTCTCCTCCACCTGTACCAAAAAAAACGGAAGAAAAGGAAGTTGGTAAAGTGGACGCAACTGGTTTAATGCCGGTATGTGAAAACAGACGAATGCAGCCCGGACACCGTGAACTTGAGAGGGCTCCAAGTGGACAACAACAGAAGGCGAAGTTTCTTGGGAATGAGGACATGGACGTTGCTACACCACCAAGTATGACGATCTCCAGAGAAATCGGACGCAAGAACTTTCGGCGGAAGGTGAAGATAAGCTGGTAATCCCGATGAGACCCACACTGAATACAACAGACTTTTCAGGTAGCGGCGGTTTTCATATTAGACTGCACTTGTGGCTACAAACATAAGAGTTAGTCCAATCAGCATGCCAAAGCTTCTTCCTATCTACTGGCGGCAAAGCTGGCAAAGTTGCAGCACTGTCCTTATATATTTCTGGTTCAACAGCCATGGGTTCGTTTTAACAGAATCTGTGGTATTGGATTAGTCAAGGGGAAAAGGATCTTCTTCGATGAAAGATCCTCGACACCGAGGGCCTGCGTTCTGATGTAAAAATTGTAAGAGGCAACCATGCTAAGATAATTCTCTTCCTAGGAACTTATTGGAGTCAATTTTCAATACCAGGTTAATATAGGAGGAGAAACGTTATAGTTGTCTCTTCTTACTTTCCCTATAATTCTGTGTGTCCTCCGCCAACGCAAGAACTAAGGGATCTGGTAATGTATGCGAAATCAAGCGGTTCTGAACGTTTAATAGGTTGTGATGCAAACACCCAGCATTGTTGTTGCGGTAGTAACAAATGCAATCTTCGAGGAGAGAAACTGTTTGATTTTATCACTTCAACTGGTCTAATGACCGCGAACGTAGGGTGTGCCCCAGGTTCGTGGAGCCAAAAAAAGTTAAATAATTGACCTAACAATCTGCACTCCAAAGTTGTTAGAGTTGATTAAAGACTGCGAGTGCTTGATGAAGTCTCACTCTCAGATCACAGTTACTTAGAATTTAGCGTAACTAGTGCAGGCGAACTGTATGTAATACAAAGACGAAATCCGGCGAAAACGGATTGGACAAAGTTCATTGAACTTCTTGGCGACTTCTAGGCGACTAAGGATTCCTTTGCCAGTAGAAGATCAATAGAAAACTCTGAACCGCACAACGCACAGTGCTGTGAAGGAGCTTGTCCTATTTTCCGAGGCCAACGTGGTAAAACGATTCCATGGTGGAAGCAAGTACTCCAGAGACTCAGGAAATCAACCAGGCGACTGTTAAAACATGCTTGCAAACTCCCAGCGTGAATATAAAAGGCTCGTAGAACGTCCGAAACGAAACTCTTTTAGAGCATACTGTGAGAAACTGGAGGCTGAAAGGGAGACTTCCAGGCTGTGCAGGGTCCTTGATAAGGATGAGTCCGTCTAGTTGGACTCCCTTAGAAAACCGGATGGTACTTTCACGACCTCCAGAGTTGAGTCTACACTGACTCCCTTGGAAGTACACCACTCGGGAGAACAGGTCTCACCAGCTGGAGGAAGAGAATTGGCGGTTTCTACAAACCCTTCAACATAAAGGTGTTGCAAGGGAATTGGGACACTGTCCAACGATTATTATAATTATTATTCTGTAATGAAGAACCGAATTCCACGGAACATTTTCGATGTAAACGACCGGCCAAAGGACGCATCAAGCATTTGGTAAGTGCCATCAGAGTTATATACAATAATTCTCGGGAAGATGCGAAAGAATCGCCCTAAAAGTATTCTTTCGCCAATAACAAAATCACGCAGATGACACTCAACTCGTAGATGAGCAGAGAAACAAGAGGGAACCAGCAAGTTCCCCAAAAACAAAAAGGCGTGTCATTCATTTTGAGAAAGGAACCTAAAGCCTCGGTAGGCGGGAAAATGATGCTTAAAACAATAACGCCGTCAAAGTTAAGGCTAAGACAGGCAAAAAAACCCTAAATGAAAAACCGAATTAAGGGGCGATCGTCATTTCATGCATTGGTAGTATATCCTACGTAGGGATACAGGCATGAAAGCTGACTCAAATCTCAAAAATTTGGAGGAAATATAAGTAGGATCCAGAGAAACCAAGAGGTATCGCCTTGCTGAGTACCATACCATGCTAGATCGGATAGCCCCATACGCCCTGAGCATCATTGGCCCATACCATCAGGCAAATCAGCAACAGATTAGGTTTTTTTCTACAGCAAGCGATGCAAAACCGGTTGGAATATGGACATCAGTTGCACAATCTTTTCATCGACTTTAAAACCACCTATGATAGCATAGCCAGGGTAAAAGTGTACACGGCCATGAGCGAATTCAGTATCCCGACGAAATTGATAAGACTGACGAGGCTGACCCTGACCAATGTGCGAGGCCAGATAAAGCAGTAGGATCACTCTCAAAACCATTCGATATCAATAACGGTCTACGACCAGGGGATGCCCTATCATGCGTCCTCGTTAACCTGCCCCTCGAGAATGTGATCCATGATACTGATGTAAATGCGAGGGCTACGATCCTTTTTAAGTCCACCCAACTACTGGCCTATGCTGACGATATTGACATCATGGGAAGAACAACCCGAGACGTACAAACTGCCTTCATCCAGATAGAGAAGGCGGCAATTGGCGCATGATCTTGGGCTGCAGATTAATGAAGGCAAGACGAGTTATATGGTGGCAACCAACCAACCGATAACATCAAACCGCACTGGTCAAACGGGAAGAATAAAGCTAGGAGGCTACAACTTTGACACTTTGATAATTTCTCCTATCTAGGGTCGAACATCACAACCGATAACAGCTACGATGATGAAATTCGCTCACGGTTGCTGGACTTCGACGCAAAATTGGGATGTCTGGTGTTCCTTATTAAGGCAGGCCTCGACCGGATACCAGTTGTTGCGTCGTTGATGGCGCGATAATGATATTTATGACGGGGCCTCAGTTAGTTAAGCATCAGGTATTCCAACCACGATTTTAAATCCCAGTTGGTTATAGAGGATTGTACATATCATTATGTTTGTCAGACAATTGAAGGCTTGACAGATCCATAGCGTCCAGATAATGAAAGCAAAGCGCAGTCTCATTGAAACTGAAATGTCAAAGAAAAAATAAAAGGGAAAATGCAAAATAAAAACCGTGGAGACTGGTGCTAAAGGTAGCAAAGAGGTAGAAAGGGTAACCTATGTCTCCTGGGCCAATATCAAGTGACCTGAAAAGCGCTTCCTTGTGATATCACAGGGAGACGTGGAATTCACTTCGACTGGCTGATGCAGTAGGAGGATTCTTTCAGATCCTGTGTCCTGAGGGACTACCTACCTCAAGTTGCGACGAGAATCAATTAGTAGCTTACAAGAGCTAGTAGCAGAGCTGGCGACAGAGTTGCGTTTCTATCTAACCGCGAGTTGCGTCTCTCATGGACAAAACTGTAAGGGTACCTTTGACATAAACGAGTATTCCTTACGATGGAACTCTCATCACCTTCTTTTTAATGTGGATTTCAATAAAGTTAGGTTATTTTGATAGCTATTTACTACGTGAATACCCGATGGTCTATAAAGGAAGTGAACAGAAGACAAAATTCCGCTTTGACAAAGTGATGACTAGTCTACTGCAAAAATAAGGTCGTAATCATCCGATAAATTTCGTTAACTGTTGTTTTGGTTATAAGGATGAGTATATCAGCGAAGTATTACATTATTGGCTTTTCTCTTAAATCACAGCCATCAGTTAAAAATTATACACCGCAACATTTTTAATTTTCACAAAAATACAACTCCATACCTCCAAACCTGCAAACCTCCCAAATGCCATCCTCTAAAATCTGAAAGCATATTTTCTACGAATTCACTTGAAACCATCCCACCATCTTTCAAACAGAACAACATCTGAAACAACCAACCAAGAAACCATCTATTCGCCCAAGCTATTCGTCCATCTAAAAGTACCTAAATTCATACCCTGAACCCTAAGACAGCATCTCGTTTCATCCCCTTCTCTTGATTCCGGTTCGACCGGCTCCTAATACCCTTGAAAAAGAACCTTGCAACAAAAACACCCACCGTCACCACCAACAACAAGAGAAGTAAACGGATGAGTACAGAAAGGCAAAAAAAAAGGAAAAAATACAGAATGGATGCCCACAGTGACTACAATCCTCCAGGCAATATCCTCCACCATACCACAATCTGATACCATCCTAAAATGCTCTTCGAACGAATCGAGAAAGAAAACCGTCTACGAGGAATTCTTCTCAAGACGTCAACTTAAGTCTACAAGAAAATGGACATGAAAGACATTAGGAAGGAAGAATAGAAAGAAAGACAAAAAATATATGGCTTGGAAGTATCCTGCACTGAAACAGGGTATCGTAGAAGACTCCCAAAAGGTTTTTGGAGAGAAAATTAGGTACGAGAAAAGGACTCGGAGATTTGACGGACGAAATGAATTGCTTGGCATGGGGAGTACTAGAGAAAATGTGTCCTGTTCCTACGTCCTTTCAGCTGTTGTATATATGTGACTGTACCTTGGCTCTCTATAGAACCTGCCAGCCAACATACCACGTCTCTTCAGAAACCTTCACGAACCTTACTCTTTTTCCAATCGGTAAAGGTGCCTTCCAACTTTCCCTGTCCACTTAACAGCGTCGCTGCTCGTTTCTGAAGTTTGTCTTGAAATTCCCTTTCGGATATTTGAGGATTTCGAAAGGAAAGTTAATATGGGGACGAGATACATTTATTCCCTCCCCGAACCCACGTACGATGCTTTGCCAGTTTCTAAAGGTTCTCCGGTGTTGGAAGCTTACCCAACATGATAGAAACTAGTGAACCCATATCTAGTATAGTAATGAAGGGACCGACAGACAACATCGGATGGGGCCAACGGAATCATCCACGCTCTGTCCCGAGCAAAATTTCAAGGCCTTTCAAGATCATTTATTAGGAGGATGGGACTGACGCTTTAGTGGGAGGTAGCGTGGCATGGAAACAGAACAAAATATCAAAGAAATATTCTTACCATCGCCAAGATACCCTCATGCCTAGTGCTTTGAACACGAAGGCGAACAATTTTCCAGCTCCATGTTGCCGTCTTCTGCCTCTTGCTTGACTAAGTTCATTACGTATAGTAAGTTTATGTAGTAAATAAGTGATTAGGCATCGCAAGGACCTTACAGAGAGCATAGGCGGACTACCTACCTAACCGCGAGAGGTAATGCATATGCAAAACTTTCGCTGTTGTCAGCCTGTATAAGAAACTTAGTTTCTGAATAGAATCCCTACATTTTAGATATTTTTCCTGAACGGAACAGATACCCGAAATCTGGTCTCAATTTTTCACTCCTACTGTTCGCATCTTATCTCACCTGCCTCTCAAGCATCACGAACAAGATGCTTAGCATGAAGAGGGTCCTGCAATCAGCAAGAGTTCAGCTTTGGTATGAGTTGGGGAGTAGACACGCTAAAAACCCCATCAAACTTTCCACAAAGATTTTGCCCTCTTAATAGAACATTCACCACCCACCTTAGGCTGCGGAAAGGATCCCTAGCATAGTATGTCTGTATATACATACTCCCTTGTGAAAATCCATTCTTTTCAGCTTATTACGGCTGCCGTTTGAAATTTTCCCGAAAAGCTGTCATCGCAGCTCCGCTACAATTTTACCGACGACGATAACGTGAGGAACGACAACCAAAACAAGGATAATGAAAAGGGTGAGCGTGCACCATAAACGATGATGAAGTAGTCGCAGATAGGTACCTTCCCTGAAATATACTTTGGAATATTAAAATTTTCAGATAAACAGAAAATGACGAGGTTACTGGTGAACCCTTTAAGAAATTAAACGGTATTATAAACATGGGGTTTAACTTGGAAACATGAACGCTTCCAGAACGCGTCTAGGATGTAGCGACATTTATCCTGTTTTGGTAGATAAAGGAGCAATCAGTGCATATTATTAGAGGGCGTATTCTAATGCCGGTATCATTGTAGGCGTAAGTATGAAATAATTGGATTTAACAGGATGGTAGTTTTGAAAAGAAATTAGTTTCCTAACAATTGGTGGATAGGGGTGCATAGTGAATTGGAAAAAGCAAACTCCTAATTTAATTGCGGACCAACTATATAAAATTATCTGGGGGCGGCTGCATCTGATTAATACTTCAGCGCCTTCACTTATTTGAACTTGATCTTTGAATTTCAAATTGAGTACCTGTGGTGTAGGCATAATCTCACGGCCCTTTTTCAACACGAATTGATTTGGAGACCACAATAATAGCCCCGCCATGATTGGCGCAACGGTACTGGTTTATACTGAGTGCAGTCTCAGAATTGATACCAGTGGATGCGAGGCCTATCTAACACCTCCGCCGCAACCAATGGGTACGGTGCCCAAGTTGTACAGCGCAACTCAACGCTTGAACTCATGAGGAGCTCTCCCCACGATATGAGCACAACCACAACTTCCATGAAACTCCCACAAGGGGACCAACCGCAAATAACTAGACCGAGTGCATATCCCCAAGGAATACTCCTGAAACATATTCTCCCAGAAGGCATCCCAGTTTCCATGGTACCAGATAACATCCGGTGAGGCTTCGTGGCAACAGCCACTTCAGATGACTTCCTTGCAAGCTCGGCCTCTGATCGCTCTCCTCGATTACTTGGGGATGACATTCCCCAAGGAACTTCAGATACATGTAAAGTCTAAGGGTCAAAATAGAAATTACATTGCGCGAAGGTCCCGCAAATTTGTAGCGATATCGTCAATTAACTTCGGCTGAATCTGTATAGGTAAACTCCTGTCTTTTAAAATACCAGCGTTTTGGAAGAAAAGGCCGACATTATGGCTCGTCGGACTTGAAACCCAACTTCGAGCTTTTAAGGTCACCAAGGACAACTTCAAGTGCAGCAAGGTGGCAAGCTAATTGGAGCCTGAAATCCTGACCTAGATAGGGGATTCAGCCACCCCCTGCCGAAGGGATATATAATTCATTCCAAGCATGGATTATAAACTCATTTGCAGCGTCCGAATAGGAAATTATTAGGTGAAATCGAACTAGCGACCAAAAGCCCTCGCATCTCCTACGTGCGATGTACATGAAGGATGCCGACCAAGTAACTGATAACTTGTTGAAAACGTAGTAGATTACCCAGCAACTTGCAGGCCATCCTTAGTATTTCTCAAATGTTGGGTCTTGGAAATGGCAGATTGGATTATGTAAATCTCCGAACCAGGAAGTACATCAACCGTGTACCCACCACCATCGCCTTCGCAGACCGGTATTAAAGAAGAATTACATTCGTATATTCGAAAGTCCCTTGTTTAACTCCAATGCAGTAGATGATACAACTTCTAGATCACCCAAACCAACGCCACCTTGAAAAGGTAAACACCATCATGGTGCTACTGACATAATACGTTCGGAGTTCCTGCGCGCCGGTGTCGTGATTCATTCTGATGGCGAGTGAACCAAGTTAGACTGTCGATACCAAACCATCAGAAAACGGCTTCATATATGTGGCACTACCCCAGGTCCCAATTTTTCATCGGCCTTGGCGCGGACGTATCTGCTGTGGAGAGTAACCTACTTCCACCCTTTTTGGTCCTCGAACTCCTCTTCTTGGACTTACCGTCTAAGGTTCAAAAACTAACCGAAAACGAAGGCGGCTTACGGTTTCATATCAGAGCAAGGCAACTCATCACACGCCTCTACCCTGGAAGCGACGAGATCGAAGCGGTTCGCAGGTGTTATACGCTCCTTTTTATAATTCGCATAGCATAACATAAGTGCGATTTATATCGAACGTAAATCCGCCCACACTTCAGGCCAAAGCTGGGCCGGAGTTAGACATTTTTTTGTTTAGGGATTAAGGAGCTTTAAATCGGCAGTCATTTGATGTCGGACTCGACCAAATCAAAGCAATTTACTCCCATTCTTTTTGGTCCTCAGAAGCTTACCATCCCTATGAAACTTCGTTCCATTCTACTTTTTTGTCAGAGCTGGAGATGGGATGTGCTACAGTTATGCACATCCAAAGACTCCATTTCTTTGCAAAGGTCCTCCTGCAGGCATAGAGGCTATACAGGTCTCCTTAGCCTCCTTCTATGTTCAATTTCCAATTTAGTTTCGGATCAAGGATTTCACCCCTATACTTTGCATTGGAGGAGAGAACCAATCTTTGTTCATTTAGCCACGAGAGGTGAAATTCTGGTAGCCTTGTCCTGGTGGAGAATAGCATCAGTTCGTTTGGTTGGATTTATGCCAAGTTCAGATCTTGCGGCCCACTGGCACACCTTTCCCACTGCTCGTACCACGATGTCACTCATAATGGAAGGAAACATCCCTGAGATCAATATCACCAAGTCGGCAGACTGTGCCACCAGCTTGACTCCGCTCCTTTTCAATATGCATAAAATTTCGTTCATCATTATCAGAGCATCGGAGAGATTATGCACCCTGGGGCATGCTTCTGCTCACAGCTCCGACCAAGTGGCCACCTCGCAGATAATAATAATAACCATTGGCGCAACAATCCAATTGGATCAGGGCCTTCAAGTATGTTAGGGCACTTCATTCAAGATCGTTAACGTTGATTTGATTTAGGTACTGATTCACAGCTGAGTCAACTGGTATCCGACTTCAAATCACGATACAAATCCCACTACTACCAGTGAGATTTGAACCGCGACCTTCCATACGAAAGCCTTGTGCTCTAACCACTCATCCAGACAACTCGCAGATACAACTATATTGTCCTGGTTCTTAGCATCGCTATTATCCAACGCGTGGGATACCCTCCAATTCAATACTGATGGAAGATCCCTTAACGGCATTGGTACTAACGTTGTTAAATGTTCCCTACATATCTAGCAGAGTATACTGTTGCACTGCAGTGACCACTCAACAGTACCAATTACTTCGTGGAGAGCGGTTTCCGTGTACTTGCCTCTGAAGTAGGCATGCTGGGACTTAGAGAAAGGCATTCTCTCCAAAGCCATCCTTAAGTGGATGTCCAGAGCGCGCCCTAGGATCTCCAACACTCATGGTCGCGCTTGACCGTTTCCAGAATGAAGACCACTCGTGCACGTCTCCAAGACTATGGTATGTACTCTGGTAAATCTCGACAAGCCATGGCACAACCCTTTCTTGTTACTTTTGAAGCATGACTTGCATTCTGTCATCTGGGCCCGCAGATTAATATGCCGCGAAGCTGTTTATAGTCCAGCCAGTTTTATCCTCAGTAATTGCTAATTTGATAGTCTCACACGAGTGGCTGCAACTATTCTGCAAGATCCTAACTCACAGTCTTCCTCACTGGCGAGGAAAGTGCGTCTGAACCAGCAGTTCCAGAGTTTCACCGGAAGGTTCCGTCCAGGGGCCTTCTAAATTTTTAAGAAAGGATAGGCTCCTTGGTCCCTTGGACAAAACCTAACTGAACCTCGCAAATTTGCTGGTGCTCCCAACATTCTGAGAGTAGTCAAACCAGGATAGCCTCTTGGCAGTCTTAATGGCCGAATCGTACTTCTTCAGGCAGTCCTTGTATGGCAGCCAATATTTGTGCTTGTAGATGTTTAAGATCTGCCTCTTCAGCTTACTAAGACTGGACAGATCTTCATTCCACCGCGGTGGCAAGGTCTTTTGCTGTATTTAGTAAGGAGTAAGGTTTTGAATGTCTTTTCAAAAGCCTACACCTTTGATTCCGGTTCGTCAGTTATGCCAACCTATTCTTGATAGCTTGGCAAGCTTCCTCCAGTCGATCCTCATCAAATCTCCGCAATATTTGGAGACATCTGCGGCGAAATTTAACTTGAAAAGTATCCATCCGTGATTTGAGAGGGATCTCTGGTCAGACACTGTCGAGTTCTCCACCCAAGGAACTCCATTGTCGCTTCGTAGGGTTATATTAAGGATCTCCTCCCAGCCTTCTTGCACTGGCCCTGTTGCACATCGATAGATTTGTGTTAATAATAAAACTGAAGAATGAATCACCTTTGGGCTGCCCCAAAGCGTATGCCTTGCATTGGCGTCACACAATATTAACACGTTGGCCTTCTTTGAAGCTATGGTAGACATAAAGTGGTACAGTTTTTCTGGCAGACCTGATCGATCCTGAGCTATGTAAGCCAAGGTAATATACACGTTTTGCGCTCCCGCCTCCTCCAGTTTTACCACGACTAGCTTGCTGTAACTCACGTTCGGACACTGGAAGGGTGCATCCTCTTCCTCACGGTGATATGTGCTCTAGGTTTGTCCCGATCAGCGTGTCTTATGTTGCGGAATAAATTATAATATTTCCTTTAGGACCCTTTGAAGGAACGGCCATCTATGCTTCAGGGCTCCTGTATTAGTGCGATGTCGATGTCTCATATTAGGGAAAAGGCTGACAGATTAGTTGAGGAACACTTCGAATGCTGCAGATATGTCTACGTTACCTTCAGCATGATCTGCTTGCATGAGGTGAGGGAGTTCATTGGCGGTGTCGACTAGATTCTCTCACCTTTGTGTTGCCGACTTCAAACCGCACTTTGTAGTCTGCTTTTTCCAGTGCTTCCAGGCGCTCTCCGTTTATACGGAGCATAAAAGTTTTCCTCTCTGCCTAGGGTTCCATCTCCTTGACCCAGTCGTTCATGGGAATCCTGGGGTTTTGAAGGCGCAGGAATTCCATGAACTTGTCATGCAAATCAGATGCGAGCAACCAGTCTGCTGTGGATCTCCTCGTAGAAGATAATTTTGAGCTTCACGCCCTCCTAGGCGCCGCTGATCTTAGTGAGGCACGAATCGAGAAAGTCCTTGGAGAATTCGTCTCTGCGTGTTATAACACGGAACCCACGGACTACCTAAGAGAAATTGAAGCACGAAATGGATCCCGTGTATTCAACTTTGTCGTCCAGATGCTCGATGACCATCTTCAATAACCTGCCTAAAAAAAGTTTTCCCATATCCAGGCACGTAGGCTGGCTGTTGCTGCTTACTTATTATTCAAACTTGTCTTGAGATCGATTGCATTTAAAAGCGGTGTGCTTCGCAGGGACGCCTGGTATTTATCGAGATCTTTTTAACCCGGCTTGTCGACGATACCTGCCTTCATATTTTTCACAATCTTGCTAAGAATATGTATAGCCTTACGATTGTAGCTTTCGAGCAGGATCCTCGCTTCTTAGCTGGTGACCGACGTTTCTGTCAACTCTTTGCTTTTGAGAGCCCCCCCCCGGCGTTTGAACTCGGTACACCCAGCTCGACCACAGTGATTTCCAAGCTGGAAACCACTAGTCCGTCTGCCACATCACCCGGGGAGGTCCCTGCGATTGGTTTCAACTCAGCGGTGCTGTGGCTACAGTCTCCTTACTGAATGCCAGCAACTCTTTCTCCGATAATGCACCTGGCATCACCACCTCTTTATCTATCGCCTGTTTTTTTGTGTTGGTCTTACGAGTAGTCCAAGAAGAATGTCCACTCTGTCTAGCTCAGTGACTAGGGTAAAGATCTTATTTGAAACTGAGAGTGCCTAAGGTATTCGGAGTTGACATACTAAAGATCACACTCCATATTGGCGTATACTGTTCCACCTTGGTTTGGGAATCTGTTAGTGTCCCCAGTGCAGGGAGGATGATTCCGATGGGAGATATGTGGGCGAATTGGGGACAATAAGGATCCAGGATTAGACGGAATTCAAAACAAAGCTCTGAAGTTGGTTGCTCAAATCAGGCTCGCATGGTTCATAAGTACATTGAATCTTGCAAGGTCGAGGAGCGTGGAAAAGGCGGATGTTGGTTCTGTTACCGAAGACACTGTGAGGAAGTTGTTGGAGACGGTGATATGCAATGAGCTATTTCCGTTCGTCTAACTAACGAGTGATCTAGCAGAGCTGTAGTATGGGTTTCTCAAAGCGCGGTCTACAGTTGATGCCATTGCAACGATCGTAGAGCCCGGGAGGCATCGGCGGGTGGTAAATCCTGTGCGGTAGTGATGCAGCATGTCAGAAATGCATTTAACTAGGCCAACTGAGGTTGAATTAAGGGCACCCTGGCTAAGCTGGATGTCCCTCGTAACTTACCTCGGATAATCGAGAGTTACCTCTCGAAGAGATTTCTTTGATACGAGGCAGAGGAGGGTAAGAAGGAATATGTTGTGACAACATCCCCAGGGCGCCCCAGGGCGGAGTGCCCTGCCTTCGCATGCCAGATGATTGGTTTTGAAGACGACCTGGCAGTACTAGTAGTTGCGAAACACCACCAGGACGCGGAACTGTATTCAAGTAAAATTATTCATGCCATCAGTGGTGAAACTCGGCCTGGCGGAAGATAAGATGGAAGCGATCCTTATTACCAATCGTAACGGTAGCTGTAATACAGGAAAAGCTGCAGGAACTGGGACGAGCCCGGGAAGCGCGATGGACAGGTGACTTAGTTGTGCTGATGTAAACCAGAGCCCTGCTTGTGAAGTACTATCTCACGGTGATCCTGCGAGGATATGAGCGAAGAAGTGTGGATGGTTTTAGTGGGTGAGAACCCACACACTGCTGCAGCCCGGCGCAGCAGCGTCTTATTAAGATTTCTACTTCCACCCATAACGAAATAAAGAACTTAATGTAATATCCATCTGCGCTGAGGAAACACTAATGCTTTGAGAGCCGGCGGAACATAAGGACGTCTCTAAGGGCGACCAATATAGTAACCAAAGAAACTCTAATAATAATCGCAATACCTTAGAGGCATCAGGATCTGAGTTAGATCATAGATGCTGAAAGTAGACTCTATCTTTCGTATAAAGTGTCAAATCAGATGGAAGATACAAGGTTGCTGTCTTAAATGAAAGTTCCAATGACGATTAGTAAATATATTGTTTCTATAAATAAAATAGAACTTAGAAGACAGTCAGAGATAAACATAGAAGAAATAGAACAACAATCAAAACATCTATGAAATGGCAAGATATCTTCTTCGAGCTAGAATTTGCTTCATATTTATGGTGCTATTCACACTACATCCATGAAATAAGCTAATAACTTGCTCATCAATACCTCCTTCCTCCTTTTACGGAAGGGAAAGTATAGTACCATACATTCTGTCGTAGCAGCATACAATCAAGAAACGCTAGGGATTTTCTTTATAAAGCAAAATATTTTTGGGAGTATTTCCATTTCATTGGAAAGTCTTCAACCAAAACGAAAACAAAACTATCTTTTCAACTTCTAAAACAAACTATCATGCATCCAAGAATACAAACAAATATATGCCTATACCCCAACGTCTGTGGCTACATATTCCCTTTCTGACATCTTAATATATACTATATCCACAGTTAGCTTCTAGTACAACGTATCCCAAATGGAACGAATGGGGCTAAAGGCAAAGGACGAAATTCCTTTACTCATCCTCGTCCAAGTGATTTCGCCTCTAAATAGAACAACGGGCGAAGAGCATCTATTGCCACAACGACTTTTCTACCAGAGAGCATCTTACGTAGGGACAAGTACCCTAGACGACAACCCAAGACGATAACTAAGATGACGGCTCCATAGGACTGAGAAGAACCCGACGAAGGTATTGGCTAGGTCCTACGATGTAGACCAAACGACGATAATGGGGTGGTGACTTCCCTTCTCATTCCTTTCATATTATCTCGATTTCTTGTAAGAAGTTTGGTGCAGTATCTCTCCACTTCCTGGATCCCATGAATACAGCATTGCTGCTCCCTACTGCTTCCCGCAAGAACTTCTCCCAGCAAAGGGTACTGCAGGCTACCGAGCAAGCATCGAAAAGATGCTCCAACCCTCCTCGCAAGGAACATAATATAGCCCCAAAAGTCTTTGTGCTTGACTACCAGAAACCTTGTTGTTGTTCACCATGTCTTCGTCTTAGTCCTCATCGGCGTCCCAGTTGAGAGTAACATCTTGAGAAGGGATCAGCATTCTCAAATTAAACACACTTGGCTCCCTGGATACAACAGTTGAAAGGGACACAAATTCACCCCAATGCCACCACACCGCTTCGCTCCTTTAACATCCAATTTTAAGACATCACATCTTCGTGCCATACCAAAGGCAATGAATTTACGCTGGGATCGGGTTGTGAAAGAAAGGAAAAAGGTAACAGCAACCAACGCAATAGGGGGTAAAGGATATAATAGTCATATCCTTAGCCCCCCGTTTCATTCGGGTAAACGATAATGTCCATTCAAAATGAGAGCAGAGGAGGCATCATCAAAAACGGATGAGAGAAAAATGTCCATATTAATCTCAAACCTTTCGTTGACTGAATCGAGCCTTTTGGTCGTGTTGAGCCTCCATCATTTGCTGGGAAATGGGATCGACATTAAAGTTGGGATAAAATGAGATTGAATTTCAGGAACAAATTGTCTTTATGTGCAATAATATGTTTTTCTGGACATTATTTTAGGTCAGATTTGAGAATATTACGGTTGGCTAGGACAATAATTTCAACCTAAACAGTGACAAATTGAATAAACTTTAATCGTAAAAGCTTCTTATCTTTTTAATCACAAGATTGTTAAGTGGGGGAGGCGATAGTAGATTAGCATAATATAAAGTTAAGTACCGGAAATTGTGAAGTCAAGTAGTTTACTGCACTAATAATTAAGGTAACGTCAATCTCGCAAAAACAATGATAGAAATTCTAGCGCTTGCAACCGTTGAAAGGATTTAAATCTGCTGAAAGGCTCCCTTTAATAGAGGATTTAGTCTAGATTGTAACCAGATACAATTAAGCTGTGCTACAATAGATTCAAGAATAAAGTACAGGAATATGATTGGGAGCACAAATTCAGGAAACAATTCTGCCTCTTAGGACATGCTGCCACCCAGATTGGCTTTGAATTTTATCAGGCAGTTGGTCAAGTTAAAACCAACTGGGCACTTCGTTTGGGGTGAGTGGGGTCTTCTTTATAGATTCTATTGATATGATGAGATGATAATTTGAGGACCCGTACACTACACCTGGAACTAAGCCAAGTCTACAACTGAGGAAAGCGACGAACATGATCCAGAACCAAACACCCTACCGGACAAAAGCATATCGAAAGCTCAAGGTAGAATAGATAGATAGGGTTAGAAAGAAGAGCGCCCTCCCTGGATTCAAACTTTGTTTTTGAACTGTCAGCGGAAAGTGGCACCAGTCTCTCAACTATTTTACCCTCTAGGTTTCATCTCCACTAGATTCCTTTGTTCTGGCCGTGAATTTATGGCATTGACGATATTTTCCTTACCTTGTCCAGGAACAATTTGACGGGAGAATGTATTTCGTAATATGCAATATTCCTTCGTTTTCTCTCGTCCTAATACTCCTTAGCTTTCTCAATTTGCCCGTTTCCACCACTATATTCCAATTTTAACATTCAACTTCAACATGTAACTTTTAAATTGAGTAATTTTAATTACTTTATAAAAAAAACTAACCACTGGTCCCTTTCCCCTAACTCCTAGAATTTATTTACATTCGCAAAGTTCCAAATTTTATTTTAATTTTCCAAATTATGCAAACCAATATTGAACGGTGATAATGTAAATTCACCGCATTTGTTTGTATCTATAGAATTGTGGGACGTTGTTGTTGCTTTCGCAACGCGATATTTCGTGTTGTGACGTGTACCAGGAGCCAGTCCCTACGGGACCCTAGTCGGGTAGTGCACGTTGAACTGGTGTTAGTAGACCGCGTTGCCCCGAGCAAACGCCGATTCCTCCGTGAATTCCGGAATCAGCTGAGCGTAGGTCAACCCTTAGGGAACTGGGGTAGAGGCTGTGTCCCCGAGGGTACACTCGTTCCTGACCATTATGATCCGTTCCCGAAATAGCAGGGAAGGAGGAAGACCTGAATGCGTTTTGGCGAAAGAGGCAGCGAGGACTGACATACCCGATGTGACACCGGGAGGCTAAAATAAAGGGGAAGCCTTACCAAGTGGTGCGACTGACAGTACGGGGACGGCAACGCCGATACCCTGTAGTATTCTCGTTCCCAAAAATAGCTAGTCAGAATTGCTAGTCCGGAGCAGGTGGATTCGGGCACGAACCGAGTGCACGTGCAGTCGACTTCCCTAGCGAGAGCCGAAGAGGAAAGGCTCATCAGGAAATGCGCGGCAGTGGTGAAGTGTATGCGGTCGGCAAAAACGGTCTAATAGAACTGGAGGAACTATTGGATCACATCTGCTTCTACAGACGAACGTGTGGAGCAACGGAAAATGATTGGAAAGCAAAAACTGCCGCACCGCCGCCGAGAACTTTGATTGCGCCAAACGGACCGCAAATAGCCCATTGCAAAGCAAACTGGGGCAAAAGGGGAAAGAGGAAGACGTGCCTGGAGGAGACTTTATCGAAGTAGTTTCCAGGGCCCTAAGAAAGAAGGCGAAGAAAAATAAAAGGAAACAACTGACTACCGATCTTTCCAAAGACAAGGAGGCTGCAAACCAAAAGCCAGTAGTAGAAAAGGCAAGGAAACGAAAAAGGATTAGACCGTCGATTCGGCTCATTAAGCCGAAGGAAGGCAAGATATTTGCGGAAGTTCTTAGTGAAATTCGCTCCAGGATGAAACCCGAAATGCAAGAGGTACGATCCTCTTCAAGTCCACCCAACTACTGGCCTATGCTGACGATATCGACATCATGGGAAGAACCACCCGAGACGTACAAACTGCCTTCATCCAGATCGAGCAGGCGGCGCGAGATCTTGGGCTGCACATCAATGAAGGCAAAACAAAATATATGGTGGCAACGTCAGCACCGAAGACGAATCAACCAACAACATCAAACCGCACTGGTCAAACACAAGCACGAACAAGAATAAGGATAGGAGAATACAACTTTGAGACCGTTGACAATTTCTCCTACCTAGGGTCGAAAATCACAACCGATAACAACTACGATGATGAAATCCGCGCACGGTTGTTGTCAGCCAACAGAGCCTATTTCAGCTTACAAAGACTGTTCCGCTCGAAACGTCTCACCATAGGGTCAAAGCTCTTACTGTACAAGACTATGATCTTGCCAGTCCTCATGTATTCCTCGGAAACTTGGGTTCTTAGCAAGAAAAATTGCGAACTCTTGGCCGCGTTCGAGAGAAGAATCCTCCGAAGAATTTTTGGCCCCCTACATGAGGATGGACGTTTCCGTAGCCTACACAATGACGAAATCTATGAGCGATACCATGACCGTCCGGTTGTGGATAAAATCCGGCTCAATAGGTTACGGTGGGCGGGTCACTTAATCCGTATGGATGAAGATGATCCCACCCGGAAAGTCTATAAGGGCAATATCTATGGTAGGAAAAGAAGACGGGGCAGACCCTGCCTAAGATGGAGCGATGGCGTGGGCCAGGACTCCAGACAGCTTTTCGGGATATCGAATTGGTGGACCTCGGCGCAAAACCGGGATGTCTGGAGTTCCTTATTAAGGCAGGCCTAGACCGGATACCGGTTGTTGCGCCGTTGATGATGATGATGATGAAACCCGAAAACAACGGAGCAGAGGTGTCTACTATACGGAAGACGAGGGGTGGCGGAGTTCTCGTCGAAATAAGCCCAAAGACGACTAACAAAAGTACGTTTGTTTCTAGCTTAGAGCCTATGTGCTTTCTAGAAATCCAAGATCTTTACTGCCACACAGAAAAGACTAAAATAGAGGAGGCGATAAAGTTTGAATATTCAGAGGTGACCAATGCCCTGATAGATATCACCTCTGTAAATAATAATAATAATCGTTGGTCAAACAATCCAATTGTATCAGGGCCTTGAACTTTACTAGAGCACTTCATCCAAGGCCGCAACGGTAGACTACAATCCCCTATAGCAGGCAACGTGGTCAGCATTGCGTTCACCTGAGATTATTACACTGGTTCCCTCAGGTACACATTGAATCGGCTGGTATCCAACGTCAAATCACAATACAAATCCCTGTGCCACCAGAGAGATTTCAACCACAACCTTCCGTATGACAGCCTTGTGGTCTAACCACTCAGCTATCCAGACATCTCTACAAATGCTCGAGGTCAAAACTCGCCGTGGCGGCAGTCCCCGAGCTATATGCGAGGAGACTCCTCAGCGGCGGCAAAATCAAAATTGGATGGGTAGTATGCAGGGTACCAATGCGAATGGTATTTGGACTATGGACACACGTCTGCAACTTACAAGGGACAAGGAAAGAGGACAGCATGCCAAAGATGCGCCCAGGTAGGTCATCAAACGAAGACATACAACATACGGATGGTGGCACATCTGGTGAGAGTGTCGCACACACTGCGAGCTCGGGACGGTATCCAACCTTTAGGGCGCAACTGAAAAGGATTACGGCGTGAATGGCATAATCTGCATTTTGCTAATTAACGTGCACCGGAGAGCAACTACTAATCAGTTGCTAGCGCAGATCGCCGCGGAGGTAAATGCTGACCTAGTGCTAATCAGCGAGCAAAACCGGTACAGAGACAGGGCTTCATGGCATCTCGACTTATCGGGCACCGCTGTCATCTGAGTTCGGTAAGACGTTCGACTTCGTGTTCTTACCCAAGGCCGAGGGAATGGATTTGTCTGGATTCGGTATTTAGGGATAAAGCTTTTTAGCGTTTACCTGACGCTGAATATGACGATGCCGGACTTTCGGCGCCGACTTGATGTTCCGGAAGGCGACGTTTCAGGCACGGAGGGGCGAATCATGGTAAGGAGTGATTTTAATGTTAGAGCCCTTCCCAATCCTCTTCAGGTAAGACTGAAAACCTCCATGCCCACTTAGAAGTTGGGTAAAGAAGTAATCAATCACATCGTGCGTTTGGTGCAACCATGGTTCTAAATTTCCGATGAACGACGCAGTCCATCTTCCGCTTGGTTCATTTGCCCAAGAGAATTGTCACTCGGTAAGGGTGCGTTAACGTTCTTCACGGTCAATCACCTCCCATCAGTTTTTACCCTTGCGCTATAGATACCTTCACGCTCCTTGGCAAGTAGGGCAATGGGGATCACTCCCGCGATCACAACCACGCCCAGTTCCGAAGCAATGTGATAAGCAGATGCCACTTTCAAACCTCCCTATCTCTGCACTTGAACAATGCGCCTACGACGCACCACCATGTCAAGGGTATCAGCCCATACCTCCGCGCCGTAGATTAAAACAGACTCCGTTGTGCCCATAAGAAGACGTCTCCTAGTAGATATAGGGCCCCCAACTTTCGCAATTAGCCGACTCAAGGTAGAAACTCCAGCTGCAGGCCTGTCCGGTGCGGGCGGGATTCTCTTTCTGATCAAAATGACTACTCCGGGTTTTTCCAGTGCAACGCTGAAACCATGACCAGTCATCCATTCGCTTGCCCATCCGCGCCTGTTCAACAGTGCATCCGGGAACAAGTCCTACACACACAGTCATCTGCATAACCGGCCAGGCGTGCCTCTTCGAGCATATCGAGTCTCATCAGAATATCGTAGGAAACGCTCCAGAGGGCCGGCCCTAGGATAGATCACGAGGCTACTCAAAGATAATTTGCCAATATCCGCAAGAGATAGCTTGGCACGTGGAGCCGCGAGCATTGCTTTTATTTATCGCGCTGCGGAGTCTCCTTTTTTCCGATCTATACTGTGCCTAAATGGTGCATACCTCCTCGTTGGCGTGTAAACGTTGTGCCAAACGGCGGAGCTTATGACATTGCCTCCATAGGTCGGCAATTTCTGGCGTCCACCAGTACATAGAAGGCTTGTCGCGACTGGGGCCCCTGCGGTGCATGAAAGCCTCACACGTCGTCGTTAGCAGGTTCATCACTGAATTTTCGACGATGTCAGGTGCCACGCTACCACCCCCTGGAGCGCCCTCCAGCGCGGCTCTGCCTGCTCCAAGGGCTTTGACAAACTTCCCGTTATTCACCCTCGCGGCATTCCACAGGCATGGGGAAGGGTTGGGTGGCTGCTCACGGGAAAGTAAGCAATGTACTGGTGTTTACTTGCCGAGAAGTCTTCCAGGACTCGCCACCCGTCTACCGGTGGTCCCAGAGATTCCAACGCAAAAGTGATATCAGGAATTCTTCCTTCACAGCCTGGGCGCCGAAACGCTGGCGTGGGTTCGGTGTTTAAAACTCTCGGTTCTCGCCGCCATCTCCGGAATCCGTTTCACTCTGGAGTCTGGCTGAGGCATGCGCTGAACACCTTTTTCTCTTGCGAAAGGTGGGATGGCTTTCTTCAGCAGTTTTATGCAGACACAATGGAGCTCTCTCCAGACAACATTTTCAGAGAGATTCTAAAGAGCGCGGGCAGATGGAGTCGTGTTGCACATTATGTTTGGGCTCTTCTTATTGTGAAGAAGATTGAACTCGCTCGGCGGGGAGACCAGATGGCAAGGGGTTTCCTGAGCTGACTGCACCCTTCCTCCCCTCTCCTTCCATTGGTGAAAGGGATTCCCTGACTTGAAGGTTGGCATAGGCGGGAAATCGGGAGGGCTAGTTCTCTGATGACAGGGAGGTATTTTGTTGGTTGTCCGACAGCGTTACGTGAGTCCAACACTCTGTGCGTAAACATGGTCCCTACTCCCCCCCTCCCCCCACCCACACACAAAGAATATTTTCCATTATTTCTTTTATATTATTTTTGACTTTTTAGTATATTTATTAGTGTTCTAATTTTTTTTGTTTTTTGGTCAACGTGTCAACGAACACTTCAAATCCAAAATTTACCACAGTGTCGTTCGCCCTAATGTTCTCTATGGTTCTGAGTATTGGTCGACTACAAGAGGCAATGAACGGCATCTCACGGTAATGGAGACGATGATGTTGCGTTGGAACAGTCGCGTAGCACGTCATGATCACATCCGAACAAGGCTATCCGTGATGGTTGTGGAGCTTCACCGATGATGTAAAGATTGAAAGAGAAGCATCTTCAATGGTATGGGCGCGCGAATTCACGCTGAGCCTGCCAAGAATGGTATCAGCATCTAATTCAATAGGAAACGATCAAAAGGCCGGCCGAAAGCTTAATGCACCGAAGGGTATTTCAGTTTCTGGTACGTTTTCTCGCACCGCTTTCAGAACATCCGGAATTTTGATAATAACGTGAGAGGGACTGAAGGGTTCTAAATCATTCGGCATTCCTGAGCCTGGCTAGCGCAAAGGTAGACAAACACATGTCGATGGGACACTTCTGCATTCAGGCACGGGAGGACCTACAGGGTCAATTTCATTAATTACTTAAGGTCATGGAGTAGCTTTGTCCTGTGGGTTAACCATCTCGAGCCAGGATGATTACTTAACTTTCTAGCTTGTTCAAAAATGTGATAGTTTTATTTTAGATAGGCAACATAGCAGACAGTGCCGAGAAGTAAAATTGAGGAAAGATTTGAAATGCAGAATAAATTCCTAAAAATTTAAATACTAAATTGAAACTACATTATTTAAAGGAAACTCAATAAGGTTTATTCTAGCCGCAACTAACTTTCAAATTAGAAAAATTAACTGAATCCATAAATACTTCATAAAACCAACAAAATCAACATAAACAACTCTACAACGTATACTTGAAATCTTTACTTACCAAATCATCTATTCGCAAAGCATCCTCATCGCTAAGTCCAAAGCTTCGAGTCATCCGCAAATATGTCGACGTAATAGGTTTAACCTTACTCAAATCAACTTGAAAAGGCTCAGCTGTTACCGTTGATCCTGTCGGTGCCATCTTCATCGCAGCTGGCTTCATTTCACTTAATTCACTTCTAAATGTCTTACTCAAATTCATTGCACAATTTTCATCCCCAATCACACTATCTCCCGTCGTAGTATTTGAGTACGTAGCAGATAGTGTAGAAAGAGGATTAGATTCCTTATCCCTAAATGCATTGTATCTTTTCTTAGGCGGTGTTGTTTTGCACGAGATTTTCAATTCATTGCTTGAATTCAACATGTTTATGGAAACGTCCACAGTGTTGAAACAGACTTCGTCGGCGTGGTCTAATTTTAGCTTTTTTGTTGATCCAGAAGATTGACTCTTGGCATCCGGACTGCTACCAATATTTATGTTTATGCTACTCGCTTGGTTTATTGTCAAATCAATGGACGAATCTAAATTTTCGTTATTTGGAGTTCCGGCAGGAATTTTATCACATATACGCTCTCTGTGCCCCACAGGAGAGTTGCATGGAGTCCTGGGGGGCTTTCCGAAATATTGGTAGTAGTTCGGTGACAATGGATAATGCATTTGATTCCATTTTTCATTGGCATGGAATTTACTGTCGATATTCAGTTGTTCATTTCTCATAAAAAGTCCATGCAAACCTATCATGCCCTTATGTAAAAATTCGGGTCTCAACAAATTATTCATATTAAATCTTTCTGAAAAAGGGTACCCTTCCCCGACTTTCGGACGCTCTAAAAAACTAAATTTCTCACTACTCAAAAAATCTTGCCCTAATTTAAACTTATCATCGAATTTCGTTGGTTCCTCAATCTTTGAAGAATTTTTATCGAAGTTAAAAACAGCCTCATTGTATCTTTTCCTATCACATTTCGTTTCTGGAGTAGCCATATCTACGCATTCACTATAGGAGTTCGTAACAAGCGGTGAGGCCTTGCCCTCCGCCTTGCGACGAACCGATCGAATTGGTCCTAATTGCAGACTATCTACAGAACTTTCATTCTGTGATGAATAATTAAGAGCTTCATATTCTGAAGAACTTTCGGTGAAAGTATCGTCAAAACGACTCGGTGAAAATGGTCGAAGATTTTTCTTGCATGTCGGACAACTGGTTAGAAATTTTGTGACTGCTTCACGTGGCAGGAAGGCGTACGTTTCGGTTATCTGAAAGTTGAAATGTGTTGGCTTTTGGTCAGAAATCCAAAAATATATAAATAAGTAAATGAAAGCAGATTATGTATGACGAAAATATCTTTTACTTACAATGCGATAAGTACGCTTCTGACCGGCATGTCGACCATTACGCCCACCACGCTCAACGTGAACGTTGTAGATTATTTCAAAAAATTCCTCAACAACAGCCACCTTTCTATACACTCTTTCACCAAAGTCCTGTGGGTGGGAAACGTAATTTTTCTATAACAAAACGCTATACTCAGAATATATCTTATCTACTTCATTCTGATTTCAATTTATAATATTTTATTCGAAATTTAACCAATTTGAAACCATTATTGCTACAATCGAGTCTCCAAAATTGATTCAGATAAACGTCAATCAACCTTAAACGGATACTTCCCCACCAAACGAAGGAACATTCCCCCATTAACAAACCCAACCCTCTTATCCCTTTCCCATGAAAGCAACAGTTAATTATTTCAATGAAAGCCAATTATCCCTAATTGCATTCACAGGAACTATAAACTTTTTTTCTCCAGAACGTGTACGAAAGATACTTGCCTTAACAGTTGAAGCCACATATAAATCGATATGATCCTTTTGTGTGTCCATTTCCTGTACAGTCGAAGCCTGTCCTTGTAATGCTCCCACTGCAGTTGCTAGCTTATATATCGCTGCTCCTTTTTCTGATGTTACTTCTCCGGGTGATGAGTATCCAAAAAAGTTTTGCGGTCGTTGTACCGTAAAGCCTACAGAAATATTTTTCACAAAATAGGGATCACTTGCTAATAATAGATACTACCTTTTGATTTCACCCAAAATCGAAATTTCGAACTGTCAGGATTGTTTTGTTCCTTGCCGTCAAGTGCTTTCAGGATTCGGTTCTTTTTTCGTCGCGTAATGGTTTTGGTTTTGGCTTGATCTCCGTAGGTTTTAAGAGCCCATGGTTGGAAAATCTGTGAAATTTTATTAGATAGCATGAGATACATTTTTAGGATATTACAGCTAGCACAAAGGCCCAGCAAGAAGAACCACGAAAAAATAACCTGTCCTTGAAGATTTTGAAAAAAGCGGCTACACTAAACAACCCCATTTTCCGTGCAACAAGGTTATTGACCGGAACGTGCAACTCGTCAAACCCAGATATCAACGGAAGTCAAGAAGAAATGGAAATACCAAAAATTAAACGGTTCAACCGAGTATTCTCTTCTGGTACTCCCTTTCAGCCTCTATTGTTCCCCCTCGGACACCCCCTTGCCCTGATGAGGGAGCTTGCGGTAGTTTTCTACCACACCAAGGCTGTCCAAATACACAAAGATGGAAGCAAAGGATTGCAACTCTCCAAGTGGTAAGAAACCGCAGACTTCGAATCCACTTGCGACTTTGAGAAATCAGTCTGCGACCGAGGTACAGTTTTTGAAGGCCTCACCTTCATCAGCTTCATGATCCCCCACGGAGAAATCTGTGGAAGACAGGCTCTCTACTTCAGTGCAAAACCTATAACCGGTGTAGGGCGCGGTCAGTCAGAAAACATAGTACACTACTACTACACTAAATACTATGGCCGGCCTGTTGGTGACACTGCTGCCTAACTCTTCCAAAAAACGGGAGAGGAAGGCTCTGCAGAAGAAACAGCAACACAGGAGACGAACGACAAGCTTGCCTGTCAAAACCTTCTCCCCCACCTCAACCAGGAAAAGTGGAAGAAAAGAAAGCTTGCTACGTGATCACAACTGGTCTAATTTCGGTATATGGAAACAGATCTGTGCCGCCCGACACCATGAACCTGGGAAGGCTCCCAGCCGATGACAACGGAAGGTACTGCGAAAGAAGGCGATAATGATAAGAGTGTAAATAGGAGATCAGGTCGATCATCCTGAGTGGTCGATAACGACCTAGAGGGCAGAGCTATCCCAAAAATCTGAACAAATTGGCTAAATTGACCGTTGTGAGCCGGAATACGCTATCTTCCACTTGATTCAGAAAACCTGCAAACAAGGAATTAGGCCTGAATCCAGGAAATGTTGGGCCCCACGTTGGGCACCATTTGTAATGATAAGAGTGGAAGATAGCCTATTCCGGCTCACAACTTCGTTTGGTGGTGTCGGATAGAGAATCAATAGATTCTCCACATTGTTCCCGGCTAGGCTCCACGTACACTTGCCTTCAGATTTCTAGTTTTAGGTTTCACGCCTTTTTCCCCGGAAGCAAGTTCCTAAGCCTCAATTTCCTTTCCCACCTTGTAACGTAGAGTTTCCTGTCCTATCCTTGGTAGTATACCATAAGAACTAGTCGTTTGTTGTGTATGTCTTGAGATCTAACGTCTCGTAGGTGATTGCCTTCCAGAAGCCTCTGGATCTAGGGGCCTTTGCGGTTATAAGCTGAAAGGTATTGCCGTTCGAGCTTTTGAGGAGTGTCCTTCCCTACCTTTATGTGAAACGGCTATCTCTTCGTTCCAGAATTTGAAGAAAATTAAATATTCTTTCTTCTTCGTAGGGATGAAGTGACGGGTGAGATGAGTCCTTGGACCTTGGAATACGGAGGTAGTCGGCTATATGCTGTGCCGTTCCGTCCTCAATGATTCATCTTCACTTTGTTCTCTGACTCCAGACGAGGAAGATTGAATTCTCGCGATCCCTTTTTGCTTGTTCTTTTTATTTAATATTCTGCGACAGGGAGCAGCTCGATTGTTGTCTCTTCATGAAAAAACACTGTGTGTGGAAGTTTTCTGCACACAGATGGAAAAAAAAATTTATGAGGTTGGGATGGCTTTTTGGTCATCCGAAAGTTCTGCGGGAATTGAACAGGAGTTGAACATTTAGAGAGGGGGGAGTCCTCAGGGTACATTTTTACTGCACTTTTGGTTTTGCTGCATTTTTTTTTGGTTTTGCTTGGCTATTATTTTTTTTTCTTTTCTTTTTCTTAGTATTTTCCTTATTTTTGCTGGGATTTATTTGGGTTTTTTTTTAAATGTCCGAGAACGAAGGTGACTCAATGCCGAATGGAGATGAACGAGAGGCAGGGGCCTGGGCGTCGACCCATAATCAAGGGTCATCCTCAAAATGAATAACTGGCCTGAGGATGCCGAGGAAGGGTGGGAACCTCAGAGGCTTCGCCTCATACAAGATCTGAGGCGGAAGAGACAATAATTGAGAGGGTGATCCGTCGTGGATCTTCCCCTCCTTGATCGCGGCACTCGGGTCCGGAGACTTACGGCTCCACGCGCGCGGTCGACCCGTTTTTTTTTTCTATTTTCCAATTTTAGTCCGCGTTCTGTTAATCATTCGATAGGCCGTCGCGAAATCCTAATTAACGTATATTTTAGAATCCGGTGCGGACCCACGCATCGGAATAGACACGTTGTTTTGTAGTAGTGGAGCGTGAGGGATCAAAGCGCTCAAAGGACCCCCCCACATTCCCGAGCCTGGCTAGGACAGAGGCGTGTAAGAACGTGTCGACCGAGCACTTTGATGGAACTTCAATCTTTGTGGGCGGACCTTCACGGTCAACTTCGCCAATTTGTTTAGATTTTTGGGATAGCTCTGCCCTCTAGGTCGTTATCGGCCACTCAGGATGATCGACCTGATCTCCTATTTCCACTCTTATCATTACAAAGTTTCTCGGAATTGAGGACTTGAACGTTGCTAAAACACCAAGTATGGCGATGTCCAGAGAAATGGAACGCAAGAAAGCAGAACTTTTGTCGGCAGGTGAGGACAAGCTGGTAACCATGATGACATCCACACTGAGCTCAGCAGACTTTTGAGTTAGCAGCGGTCTTCATATTAGATTACACTTATGTCTACAAACATAAGAGTTAGTTAAATTCATCTGCAGCATTTTGTTCCCAGGACCTTGTAGCGGTAACTTACAATATTAATAATAAGAGGAGAAACGTGTAAGTTGCCTCATAGGGTAAGTCTATGATTCATTGTGCCCTCCACTGACGCAAGAACTAGAAGATCTAGTAGCATATGCGCGGCATTAAACTCTTAATAAGTTGTAATGCGAACGCTCTGCACATTTGCTCGGGCAGTTGCAAAAGCAATCCTAGAGGAAAGAAGCTATTTGATTCCATCACTTCAACTGAACTGAAGATCACGAACGTAGGATGTGCGATGACTTCTAAATCAAGCTTGCATCATCATCATCATCAAGGACGCAACAACCGGTATTCGGTCTAGGCCTGCCTTAATAAGGAACTCCAGACATCTCGATTTTGCGCCGAGGTCCACCAATTCGATATCCCTAAAAACTGTGTGGCATCCTAACCTACGCCATCACTCCATCTCAGGCAGGTTCTGCCTCGTCTTCTTTTTCTACCATAGATATTGCCCTTACAGACTTTTCGGGTGGGATCATCCTCATCCATACGGGTTACATGGCCCGTGGGTGGACTTGAAGAGGATGGTGCTTCTCGCAATTACATCGGCATCGCGAATCACTTTCTCCAGGGTCAGGTTAAAGAGGACCCATGATAGGTCATCCCCTTGTCTTGACCGTTGTTGATGTTGAATGGTTTTGAGAGTGATCGTGCTACTTTTATTTGAACTCACACATTGGTCAGGATCGACCTAGTCAATCTAATTAATTTCGTCGGGATACTGAATTCTCTCATGCTGGCTATGCTGTCATAGGCGGCCTTAAAGTTGATGAAAAGAATATGCAACTGATGTTCATATTCCAACAGTTTTCCACCATTTTCCGAAGAGAGAAAATCTGACCTGTTGCTGATTTGCCTGGTATGAAGCCTCTGGTATGGGCCAATGATGTTCAGAGCGCATGGGGCTATTCGGCCTAGCAAGATATTGAGGAATATCTTATTGCCTTTCTGGATCTAGAGAAAGCGTTTGACCGTGTACCACACGAACTCATCTGGTATGCTTTACGACAACACTTCGTGCCAGAAGAACTCGTGCTCTGGGTTCAATTGCTCTACCACGATCCGAAAAGTAAAGTTCGAAGTATGGCGGGTGTATCAAAACCGCTTCGTGTCTCTGTTGGAGTTCATCAAGGAAGTGCCCTCTCATCACTCCTCTTTGTCCTTGTTATGGACACCGTCACACGGGATGTCCAACGTCCAGCGCCCTACACACTGCTTTATGCAGATGATGTTTTCCTAGCATCTGATAGCAAAAATGATCTTTAGCAACTTATTCAAAAATGGAATGATCGCCTCATGCAACACGGTCTCAGATTGAATTTAAACAAAACTGAATTTTTGACGACCGATCCCCATAAAACAGGCACAATCACTATCAGCGGCAGTGATCTGCCCAGAACTGAGCGATTTAAATACCTCGGGTCAACGCTATCAGCCAATGGAGAGCTGCGTTATGAAATTGCTTCACGCATTAACGCAACCTGGATGAAGTGGCGTTCCACAACTTGTGTCCTTTATGATCGACGTATCAACGAACGTCTCAAATCTAAAATTTACCGCAATGTCGTCCGTCCAGTCGCTCTCTATGGTTCTGAGTGTTGGCCGACCATAAAAGACAATGAACGGCGTCTTGCGGTAATGGAGACGAAGATGCTACGTTGGACTAGTGGCGTCACACGTTTAGATCACATCCGAAATGAGGATATCCGCGATCGTTATGGGGTTGCACCGATCGTGGAAAAGTTGCGAGAGAGGCGTCTTCGATGGTATGGTCACGCAATTCGTGCAAACGAGAATTCACTTGCCAAGATTGGTCTGAACATCGAAGTCGATAGTAAACGACTAAAAGGCAGACCTAAGCAACGGTTGCTTGATACACTGGATGGGGATTTGAAAGCCTCGAGATTGCACCCAGATCAGGCATTCGATAGAGCCAAATGGCGAAGCCGATCACGACGAGCCGACCCCGCTTGTGAACGGGACAAAGGCTGAAGAAAAAAAATCTTATTGATGGTACTTAACAACGTGCTACCTCTATAATTGCTGTATTGCGTAATATCCCCCTTTTTATGTAAGGACAGATAATGCCTCGTTGCCAGTCCCACACCTTGAGCATCAGCTGATGAACCACTTGGTGTAGTTGGTCGCCTACATATTTAACAATTTAATTCCATCGGCTCCTGGCGACTTATGAACTCCGCCATGCTATTAGCATAGTATGCTGGTCCCAAGCCCAAGGTAATGGAGGAGGGTTTGAGGCAACGTACTTTGTAATAACCTCAGTCAAATAAAAAGAAAATGCTGAGATCAGGGAAAGAGATAGATAAAGTATAGTTGAAGTTATTCCTCTATGCTAAATTCTACGAGATCTCCCTTGGTAACAGGTGTCGCGATAGGCTGACCAAGAAAGTGAATCCAATGTCGATAGAAACAAGATGATCGGACCTGCAACGTGCCCGCTGACGACTATATCATCATTGCCGGCGACCTTAATGGTCATGTGGGTGAAAAGGCAGACGGCAACAGGTGCCATGGGGGAAAGGGGTTCGGAGCGCGCCATGAGGGTGGCGAGCGTATATTCGATTTTGCGGACACCCTTGACCTTGTACATACATGTCCGTCCTGTTGCTCTCTACGGTGCTCAGTGTTAGCCGACTATAAAAGACAACGAAAGACGTCTTGCAATAATGGAGAGGAAGATGTTAAGTACTAGTGCAACTCAGCATTTTCTTCTCCACGTTTGATCACTTCCGAAATGAGAATATCCGATCGTGCAAACACTGCGAGAGAGGCGTCTTCGATGGTATGGTCATGTAATTCGCGCCAACGAAAATTCACTTACCAAGATTGATTTGAACATCGAAGTCGATGGTAAGCAACCAAAAGGCCGGCCGAAACAACGGTGGCTTCATACGCTGGATGGGAATTTAAAAGCCTCGAGATTGCACCCAAATCAGGCATTCGATAGAGCCAAATGGCGAAACCAATCACGACGAGCAGACTCCCTTGTGAACGGGATAAAGGCTGAAGAAAAAGAAGAAGAAGAAAGAGGTAACAATTTTCGACCCCATGCAGTCCCCATCCCAACAAATGTCAAAACTAAAAGCGGTTTCGGAAAATACTAATCGGGACCTTTCATTTAACACCCCACATGATCATATTTGGTGAAAAAAAATTTACACCCCCCTTTTGCATGAATGGGAGACTTTTGAAATTATACATAGTACACAAATGATGTGGTCCCGGACGAGAGCTGAAGGTTGGGTAGCTAATAAATTTGACGAGGGGATTTTCGAAGAAGTTCTGCAGCAAAATACAGCGCTTGAAGGAAGCGCAGAGGATAAAGCTTTACATATCGGCAAAATGTTACGGCGAGCATGTGACCCCTTTGTACGAAGGTGCGTTGTATCCCAGAAGGGAGATTTTTCAGCTTTTGGTGAAACTCTGAAATCGGAGAATGCCACAAGGCCTATCTCAAACCCAGAAAGCGCAGTCAGCGAAATACAAACCGATCTGAATACGAGCAGCTACATGAAGAATGCAAAAACACTCCGAAGAATATTTTCCCACAAAATGTGAGCATCGCTAACGTTCTCCCCGAAACTACGGAAAAGATAGCTGGAAATAAAGCAACTGGCTTAGATAGCATCCCCAATAAAGCTCTCAAGGCAGTAATGGAAATAACTCCAAATATTTTTGCGGATCCTACACAATGGAAGAAACCGAAATTAATACTAGTCGTCAAGTCAGACAAACCTTTGAATGAAGCTTCGGCCTACAGGCCTTCTAATTAATACTGGCAAACTATTCGAACCAGTAATCTATAACAGATTACTTCCAATAGAGCGAATAGGGCGGCCGTTTCACTGAGAATCAGTTCGATTTTCGAAAAAAAAGGTCTACAACGGCTGCAGTTGTCCTGGTGGCTAACACAGCTAAGACCGCACTTGACACGGACAAATGTTGTGCAGTGATCACACTTGATGTGAAGAACACCTTCAATTCCGCTATAGCAAGATACTTGAGTCCCTAATCAACTTAGGCGTGAAAAAGTATCTGGTGCGCATCATTGCCGACTTTCTAATCGATAGGCTTCTATACTGCGAATCTGAAATGAAGGAATGAAATTATACCAAACGACATGCGGAGTTCCACAAAGGTCCGTCCTAGGGCCACTCTTGTGGATTATGATGTATAACGGAGTACTGGCGCGACGGTTGTTGCACGTTTCCTCGAATCGAGCTTATGGAAACGAAGCAGTCTATGAGATTAAATCCTGGTTAGAGAATGCTGGTATGCAGCTCGCAGAAGCGGAGAAAGTGCACGTCCCTGAAGATGACAGTTGGAACACAATCAATTCATTCCAAGCCTGCTCTTGAGTACTTAGGCGTAATGATTGACCAGAGGCTAAACTTCAGATTGCATGTTGAGGGTGCAGCAACCAAGGCATATGACATCGGAGCGCTGATTGCGAGAATACTACCAAATATAGGTGGCCCAAGGCGGAGCCGTCGACTCCTTATTTCGAGGGTGGTCAGTTCGATTCTACTGTATGCAGCCCCAATGTGGACAGATGTACTGGAAAATATAGCAAATAGGAGAAAGATTGGAGCTGCATATCCTATAAGTGTACTCCGATCATGCTGCGCTTACAGAACAATATCCAATGAAGCAGCTTACGTGATAGCAGGGATGGTTCCGATTTGATTCTGGTGAAAGAAAGACAACGAATGTTAACACAAGTGCAGAATAAATTCTGATCCAGCCCCGCGACGTAATACCAAATGGGAGTCCCACGGGGAGAGTGGTAGGAGAAGGAGGCGGTTTTGGTCGGTGACAGTCCCACATTACCGTGAGTAACTTTTGAAGCTTTCGACCCTCTATCGGGGGGAAAAAAGACAGACAGTAAACCAATTTCAATAAGGTTTTGTTTTACAGATTAGTGTCCTTAGTACCGTGCTTAATCTTCGCCACAGAGCTGGCCTACCACTAAATACATAGTAGCACATTAGAAAAAAAAAATTCTCCAGGATGTGATCAGCAAACCAATATTTCAGTAAAAAGACCTAGTTCTAAATCAGGGAAGCACGGTAACGTGATAGGCACACCATTTAAGGATACACATCTAAGCTGTAGACGTCATTACAATGCAAGGTCAAAGTTTATGCAGAGAGTTATAAATGGGCCATAAGGACTCCCAGGTATTCGCAAAGAAGATAGTGAAAAAGCCAAAGTAGTAAATCTCAGTTAACTAGCGGCAAGATGGCGCTTCTTTAGGAAAAGTGAAGAGGCCATCATATATTTGTTGTCGTTAAAAAAAAATAAATCAAATAATATGAACCCTCTTCGTCCAAGCTGATAAGGATTATCAACCTTAAAAATTGAACTTTATATGCCATAAATTCTTCCCATACTTACCTCAAACATTTGATCCTTAACCGAATTAAGTTTAAGTTTCTTAATATCCTCATCTCCTCCATTCGCTTCCTCCAAATGTTCCACAAGCTGAAGACTATTAAGTTCAGAACTTGCCGAGAACTTCCGTTTGTTGTTGTTATTACTTTTTAAACTTTCACTTTTCATGTCTTCTTCGTCGTCGTCAGAAACAACCACGTGCTCAGTTTTATTTTCTTCTCCATTCAGCTCTCTCACTTCCACTTCCACCCCCTCATCGACTTCCTTCTTTCCTTCCACACATACCTCAACGCACTGTCCTTCCCCCATCTTCGTTGTTCTTTGATCACACTCTTTTGGGCTGTATGAAGGAGTAACGTTGGCGACGAAAGCCGACGAAGTTTCCACCGGTTGTTTTGTTAAAACATCACTACCACCATCCACCGGCACATGTACTGCCACCCCCAACTCCAAGGAATTCTGAACTGTCGTTAGTGCGGCTCTCTTGCTCCTCTTCTTAGGGGATTCCCGCTTTTTTGGCGGGCTTCTTGAAATTTTCATTTTCGCCGTTTTAGCTGAGTTATGGTGAGGGTCGTCATCCCCTTCTTCGAAGAAGGCGGCATAACACTTGTTGGAATTGTTACGGGCGTCACGGCCACGTAATCGCTCACCCATGCTGACTTAAAGAGCATGAAATTTTAGTCCTTGGAGATTTGATATCCGATTTCACTGAGCTAGTTCACAAGGACTTTATTGTATTCTAGCAAGGACCAGCTTAAATATTCTGTCGGAAATTACCGGCAAAGAACAATTGAATAAACTTAAAGGACACACACTTTGGTTAGGATCATATCACCACAAATGGCAGATACAGACTGAAGTGAAAAATACAAATTTCCCGGCATATTTTTCTCGTCGTCGTCGAATACAAAACAAAAAGATGGAAAAACAGGATTTTCCTGTCGTGTAACTCTCGACGCTTTTCGCATTCGTAGATTCGTCCTTTCAACGAAAATGACGACACAGATGTCGACGAAAGCGAAAAGCAAAGGTATGTCGTGAAAAACTTTTTGGAAAGTCCTTTCCAAGTCCTACCTCAATAATACGTTCAATTAGAACGCATATGAGTGCGAACAGGACGGTCCTACTCTAAAGCCTTTCTGCTCAGACGCATTTTAAAGTTTCTCCCCTCCTTCCATCCCCGCCCTCCCTCGGTTCAATACATTTCTCGCTCTCTTTCGTACCAAATTTTCCATGTACTTTGTAGTGCTTCGTGAAGTGCAGGACCAATGAAGGTAAAGGCGGTAGTACTCGCATATCCTGGAAGCCCTGATCCGCGCCCGCTTATCACTTTACAATTGTTAGAGACAGACCACGTGAGTAATGTTCTTATGAATAAATAAATTCTCCGTCCGGACACGTGGTATAATAAGGATTCCGAGCACATTTCAAGGATATATGACATTCAGAGTGAAAGAGACAAGTGTCTGTTTGGAATCAACCGGCATGTTGAGGCCCAAATAGTGTTGAACCAAAACAATGAAAATTTTAGGGCGGCGAAATTTTCAAGGCGGTTGAAGGACTCACCCCACCACGACTCTCCTTCTCTGTACATCATCCGGGAACGTATACCGATGAAATGTTTGCGTGACTGACACACATTTTTAACTGGCACACATGTTTTTTTTTTCTTCTTCTGGGTTTGAATTCAATTGGGAAAACATTTTTTTGTGCTGGGGATATCTTTATGAATATCGTTCTTATAGGAAAGCCAAGGTAACACGTACGTATGTATGAATGGATGACAGTATATTCACCAGTGGCAAGGACATAGTTGATAGTATTGGTAGTGTAAAATTTGTACAATTATGATTATGGGTTGTTGGTTTGTTTTGCAGCTTTTAAGGAAGAAATGTGAGCCAATTGATCAGATCGTATTCTACTGTTTGCTCCTTAGAATAAATGCAAAGAAAGCGCACGGAACCTGTAATGGAAAAACTAATTTAAGGAAACTTCCATCCTTGACTAAAATGTTTTATTGATATTACATAAATACTGCATCCTGGAAACTGACTACCCCATATCGGTGCATGAGAGCGGAGCAAAGTTGGTTCCCGAAATATAGTACTCAAAGAAGTTTAGTCAGCAATGGAAGTTTGCTCCAATTTTGTCCACTTGTTTAACAAATATGCCTTAATTTTCGATAAGGACGAACTTTAATCATAGATGAGATATCAATAATTTCCACGAAAAATTTTATAGAGGCAGAAGCCTAGTTTCCAAACTAAACACAGCCACTGGTCACCACCATGAGCCAGAACGGTTGAGTCATAATACCCGTCATGAAACGCTTCCCAAAAAAGTTCGAGGAGGTCTGTCGGATTTCAACTTCTTGACAATTTCCTAAAATTTAGAGCACATTCAAAAAACTATCCAATCGAACAATCCAATACTGAAAGTGAAACTATCCCTTTGCTTGCTCTTCGAAGCTTTTGATACTACCAAATTCAAGACGTACGAAATATCCTTTGGCTCATCTACTCACTGTCACAGCCGATCCATCAACTTTTTACAGCATTCATCCTTGCAAAATCGCAAGACATCATTCCCCATGCATAATTTCCAACCCGCTTTCCCAAAAAACAACGAAACTCTACCTCATTCACTTCACTTTCCAAGTTTTCCAACTCCCATGGCGTCTCCCCAAATTCATAAAAGTCTGACGACCTTCATCGCCGCACAAAGCTACCAAACGAACGACGGTCGTGGCGAAAATTGTTTCCTTTTCAAAGGACCAGCAGTGAAATCATGATGTCCCGAGCGGCTTGGTACAGGACGAGTAGCGAAAGAAAACAAATAAAATCATGAGAAGCATAAAAAAATGGAAAATAAGAGGAGACGCAATGTCGATTTGTTTTGATGTGTCACGTGTGCGATGCTTCATCGTCCTTGGTATATCATGGCGGAATCGAGGGTTGATGCTGAACATTGGTGGGGGTGTAAACAGCATAATGACGATTTTATCGTCATTTCCGTCGTCCGCAAAGATGGTCTGCATCCTTTTTGCTTTGTTAAAAAAATTCGTCCTTTCTGTCCCACGGATGTATTGAACATAGTGTGTCACAGCGTCTCCCTATAATATCTAAACTCTAAATATTCTTTAATGCAGTCGCTCCCTAGGCAATAGCACAATAGCATCTCGTTCATTTTCCTGCTTGTTTTTGATGAATCGCCAAATAAGGACGTCAAGTTGTGAAGCAATCGCTTTCCATTCTTTTTTGATCATTGCACCATTTTCCCTTATCCGGTGCAGCCTTTTAGAAAGGACAGTTTGATGTGCCCTAATGGACAAGAACAAAACGCGGGTGGCATGGCACACAAATAAACCCCAGTCTTCCTGTTGGACGCGACAAATATACACAACAAAACACTGGGAGGCCGACTAGCTTCACTATTAAAAATTAAAACCCTCGCCGTGTTAAAAGGCCTACAAGCCTCGAACCAACGGATAGTAGTTATGCTTCCTTAGTTTTAAACCTTCGCTGGATCTAATATCACGGATTAAACTCGTACGCGTCATCGGTAAAGATTGTTTGTGATGAATTTCAGCTCCCTCTAAAATCTTGAGAGTAGCCTGAACTTTCACCACTGCTTAACGCAACATAGTATCAGGGCGACCAACTCAGCGGTCATCATAAGTTAGTGGATTCTATTCCATGTCATGACCAGCAACAGTTCAATCTCTTCACTGTCAGTTTGACGTACCACGGGTGTTTAGTCCGAAGGCCGATCGTCATTGTTCTGCTTTGATATGGTCTCAGGCCCAGTGACACGCCGCAGATAAAAATTGATGAAAATTTCTAATGGCAGTGGCGGACACTGTCCGCATAGACTTCGACATACCAGCACAGAAAGTACATTGGACTGGAACAACGTCAACTTGATGTTAGTATTGAGATAGCTGCATTTACAGATTTGGAACGAAGAAGATCTAACCCAATTTTAATGAACCTCAATTCATCAAAATATATGCAATAACCAATACTGGACAGGGGACGTTCGACTTCGTGTTCTTGCCCAAGTCCAAGGAAATGGGTTTCTCTGGATTCTGTGTCTAAGGATAACGTTTTTTAGCGTTTACCTGAGTCGATGTCGTATTTTCGGCGCCAGCTTGATGTTCAAGAGGACGTAATTTGGGCACGAAGGGGCAAATCCTGGTAAGCGGAGGTGTTAGTGCCTGGGCGCTTAAATGGGGTATGCCTCAGGCAGACTCCAGAGGGAAACGGAACCTGGAAATGGCGCGAGAACCGGGCTCGTAGTTTTAAACACCGGATTCGCGCCAACGTTTCGGCGGCCAGGCTGCGAAGGAAGCATCCCTGATATCACTTTTGGGACTGAATATCTGTCATCATCGGTGGACGGGTAACAAGTCCTGGAAGACTTCTCGGCAAGTGATCACTAATACATCACGTTCGAAGTGGCTGATTCTATTTTCGTTTGGAATGTCGCGAGGGTGAACATCAGGAAATTCGTCGAAGTTCTTGAAACAGGCAGAGTAGCGCTGGAGGGCGCTTCGTGGGGTGGTAGCGTTGCAGCTGACATTGTCGTAAATTCAGTGATGAATCTCATAATGAGAGGCTTCCATGCCTCTGAGGGGCCTTAGCCGTAACGAGCCTTCTACGAGTATATACTGGTGGATGACAGAAATTGCCAACTTACGGAGGGAGTGTCATAAGCTCCGCCGTTTGGAGCAGCGTTTACGCGCCAGCGAGGAGGCATGCGCCATAAAGGTAGAGTGCAGATCAGCAAAAAGGAGACTTCGCAGCCGGATAAATTAAAGCAAAGCTTGCTGCTGGCAAAACCAGGTCAACGGGGTGAATGAGGACCCGTGGGGGCTTGGCTATAAGCTAGTCACCCGAAAATCCGAGCTCTGCAGAAGCCCTGCATACTAAGTACCGACCAAATGGACTACATTGTACGGATATTATTCACCAGACATCCCATCCGAGGTGATATCAATAGCGCGGAAACCTTTGATGATTATCCTTTTTTCACAATGAAAGAGCTCGAAAAAGTAGTTCTCACCATGAAAAACTAGAAAGAACCAGGTCCTGATAGTATCCCGGCGCATGTTTACAAACTGGTGTTCCGCTAACGGCCAGACTTCCTGCTCGTAGCGTTCAACGATTGCTTGACAGAATGCATTTTTCCTTGTCACTCGTGCTGATCAGCAAGAGAAAAGAGACTCTGAGCTGCCGTCTGTATACCGACCGCTGCTACGGCTTGGCATGGCCGGGAAAGAGCTCGAGAAGCTTATCAGGAGTAAACTAGTTGAAGCGTGCTGTCAGGGATATATCCCCAAGCCAGTTTAGGTTCAGAACTGGGAGATGCACGGTGGATGCTGTTATGGTGGTCGTGGGTGCAGTTTATCGAGCGGAAACACTTAGCGCCAATCTCGGTGGATAGTATTCCTCATAACGTTTGATGTCGAAATGTCTTTAATTTCTTAAAATGTATAAATATGCAAGGCACATTAGAACATTTACTCCACGGCCAAGCTATCTCTTGTTGCAATTATTGCAGGACGCACGCATATTGATTCAACGAGTAAATGAATGGATGACTGCCCAAAAAAACCGAAATAGCCATCTCGATCTCCTGATTGTATCTTCTGGAATAGAGTGGCCGATGTCGCTGAACACATTAATAATTCCAGACAACATTGTCAGAGAGGTGCTGAGGAGCGCTGGCAGATAGAGTCATGTTGCGAATTACATTCGGGCTCTTCTTGAACTTCTTAAACCATTGGAGAAAGGAATTCCCTGACTTGAAGGCTCCTAAAATCGTAAGAGCGGAAGGGCTAGCCCGAAGTAATATATCAAACGATTCCAAGCTAGTCTCTGCTGACAGAGTGGTTAGTTGGTAGTCCAATGGCGGACTGTTGTGGGAGTCCAACACTCTGTGCCTAAACGCATTCATCTCCCCTAGTCCAAAAAAAAATCCATCAAAAGTGATCTAAAGATCATTTACAAAAGGAAGAGAAAAGAATCATGGCAGATACAACTGCTTCAAACAATTTAGACATTTCAGAGTGTATGTGCCGAGAACAACACAGCTATCATAAATAGAATACATTCTAGGACAAAATTCGATATCCCCCTTACGAAATAGTAACTAACGCTCTGGTGCTTTCTTTTGATAGCACAAAGACCTGAGACTGTGACTGCTATAAAAAGGACAAAAGAAGCAGTAGCTAGATGGGTCAGATCTACAGAGAAAGCCAGAAGCGTTCACGCAGCACGAGATCACTAACCCCTCAAACTAAAGACTCCGACTAAGACCTGGCAATCGCAAAGGAAGTGGCTCAAGGGATCTCCTTCCTTTCCACAACTTGAACAGCACGAATTGTAAAGTACACAGTTGCATGTCGTTTTTTTTCTCGTTGGAAAGTGAAAAGGTTCAAAACCTTTTGCTGGCTTCCGGTTTGCTGTTATGCGCGGCTCTTACTCAGTAAAACCACCGCCTTCTCCTTTCACTCTCCTCACGGGACTGCTATAAAACATTGCATTGAGGGGTTGGATCTTCATTATGGTTTTCCTCCTACCTTACTTGCTTCGTAAATCTTCCTGCTTAAGCTGTTGATGAAGCTCCTTTCTTACCTAGTTCCAAGCCTCCGTTGACTCCAACATGAATTCTACAATATTTTCAGGTGCTAAACACTTGTCTGCGACCGCCTCCAATCTAGTTCGGTGTCCGATAAGCCTGGTTGATTGACCCACAACAAGCTCGACATTTTCGGTCACATTACCTCATCTTGAACAACATGGTAACTCCTTGTGACCAAAGCGATGTTCATAAGCACGAAAACCATTTAAGAACTGCATTAGCTCATAGTTTAATTCCCTGTGGCTTCTTTCAATCTACCTTTGAATGTCCGGAAAGAAGCGGTATGTCCAACAGCCAGTTTGTGTCCCGGCTCATCTCTTTTGCCATTCTGTGACTGATTCCGGCCGTGCAAGCTGCGGCTGAAATATGAAAGACTCCCTGATTGCATACATTTTGTCATAAAGACGCCGATCTCCATTTGCCAAAATGTCTACTGGGATTATCCCCGCTACTCTTTTGATGTTGTCCGAAAACACCCCATAGCCGGAGCGCACAGCCGATACGCTATTCCTAGTTTTTTGCAGTTTACTTTGTCTTCCAAAAGATCTGCCCAAACTGGAGCTGCGTAGAGTAGCATGAAACTATATATCCTTGAAATTGGAAGACGTTAGCTTTGTCTTAGCCGATGTTCTATAATATCGTCGAAATCATCACAGGGATACAAGGCACTTTAGGTGCAGCGTACTAAATAACTTTTCTTATGCTGAACCTAACGTCAACCATCAAATATTTAAGCGATGAATGAAAGTAAATTATTTATTCCTTAAATTTAATTTTCACGATTATGTCCCTTCTTCTCTTGCTGATTGGCACAACTTCCGTTTTATGCTCAGCAAGTATTAGGTCGGACTTTTCTTACCAGGGGTTGATCTCCTATATCATCTAGGAGTTTTGGAACTTCGTTTCATTATTCGATCGAACTAAAGCGATTTTCGCCAGCGGGTATCACGAGTGAACCCAGAGAAATTCGATAAGCGGTAGCAAGTTTGGAGGCTTCGATTTCCCCCTATAAACAACATCTATTCCGAACCCACCACCAAACAAACCATACACGGAACTTAAGGGAAAATCACTAGACTGATTGACGAAAGAAGAAATCCATCGCTCATCCTGGAAAAATTGAAGCATCTCGACAACGATATAAAATGGTCCAACAATTATTTATAGGTCGACTATAATCAAAGATAAAGAAGATGGGAGGACAGTAATCGTATTGGTTGCCCAGATTATATAAATGTCGGATTATGTATTATAAATGCATTCAGAGAACGCAAGAAGTCACCACGAGCGGATAAGTGAGACGAGATGGAATACTTGCACGATGACACGAAAGTCCTGGGGGGTTTAACGTGAGTACCTGCCGTGAAGGCTTAATCCCACGGTCCTCTTCGGACACGGATTGATTTTGGGACTACAATCAGAGCCCCGCCTTGCAAGCACAGCGGTCCTGGTTTATACTGAGTGCAGGCTCAGCATTCATACCAGTGGATGCGAGGCCTATCTAACACCTCTGCCGCAACTAAGGGGTACGGCGCCCGAGTTGTAAAACGCAACTCCACGCGTGAGCTCCGAGGAGCTCTGCCCGCGATGTAGGCATAACCACAACCACCATGAAACTCCCACTAGGGGGCCAACCGCAAATAACCGGGCCGAGAGCACATCCTCCAGGAATTCTCCTGGAGCATATGCCCTCAGAGGGCCATCCCGGTTCCCATGGTACCAGATAACCTCCGGTGAGGCTTCATGGCAGAGCCACTTCAGATGAGTTCCTTGCAGACTCGGGTCTGATCGCCCTCCTCGAGTACGTGGGGACGGAACTTGCACGATGACAGAAAACACTAAAACCAGTAAAAATGTGCCAAGAAAAAAATCACAGGGTAGCAATCCTGAAATTATAATAGTTCTATTCAGGTTACGAACGGCCATCATAAAAGGTATAGGATGCGTACCATCGGAACTGGTATATGAAACACTCGTGCGAATTCGCGAAAAGTTCATATTCACTGGGATCGTTACGCCCTTTCTTGAAAATTTCCTCGGACCAAATGAGGCAATTAGAGCCATCACCATCCGTGCTAAATTAGATAAACGACACACTTACCATATTCAGTCATATTATATCAGCAAGACCCGAACCTCGGACATTTATTCCTTTATGTCCTGTTCACTCCTTTATCGAATAATCGGCAGCCACCCAGTATATTCGTTGTTACTGTTACTTTTTCCACATTTGATTTTCTACGTGGCTGTGCTTCAGTTTCATTATCACCACATCACCCTCAACCATCGCGGATGTCTAGTAGGTTCCAGTAGGTTGCTGGGGAGGAATTACATAACTCAAAGTATTTATACTCATCGCTCAGAGAGAGTGACGCACCACACGAGAACTGCATACTCAACTATTGCACTGTTGCCTCAAGCGTGGGTTTGAAACTGTCACGCAACCTTTGCAGCGATTTTCCCGAATTCCAAAAATACTAAATAATGACCCTGCCTAAGATGAAGTGATGCCGAAGCAGACCCTGCCTAAGATGGAGCGATGGCGTAGGCCAGGACGCCGACAGCTTTTAGGAATATCGAATTGGTGGACCTCGGCGCAAAACCGGGATGTCTGGAGTTCCTTATTAAGGCAGGCCTAGACCGGATACCGGTTGTTACGCCGTTGATGATGATGATGAAATAATGGTTCACGGACTCCTCTTTTTGGGTTTATCACCCAATCTTAAAAAAAATTAAAAGAGGGACGAAGATGGCCTCGTACCAAACAGAGGAAACTCATAAGACACTACTTTACATCTGGTTACGCTGCTACCAAAATAGAGGTATGGCAGCGTCTGATGAGTTGCCTCTGCACTGGTACGAAACCGTATGTCGTCTTCGTCTCTCTTTTAACTAAGGAAGCACTTTTCCTAGTTTTCTCAATGAGCTCAGTACCTCTTAAAAGGTTTTTGTTATACTGTTTCCTTGAACAAAATACCTTCACTTCAGATGGCATTACTACGTATTTCAATACTACCACCGTGTTCACTGGAAAAGGGAGAAAAAACTATTTTAAGAAAAAATTTGGGCCTGAGGATATTCAGTTAGCTTCACTCAAAATTAGCACCGCATTTCACACTAATTGGAAAAATCAGCTAAGATAGATCCTTACTGAGCCACCAATCAACAAATTTTCACGTTTCGCTGATAAACCAAAGACTGTCCACAACCCGTATGAGGACAGACTACGGACTACGGTCATCGTACAATAAGAGAGATTGCTCTTCTATATATCAGGTAAATGCTACGAGGGGATGAAATTAGGACAAGATTTAGTAACTAAACCCAAACTGAACAGTCAGTAAACTAGGAAGCTGTAAATTATGGTCGACTTGTAGATCGACAATTAGTTTTTCTGTATGAATAATTAAGAATAGAGTAATTTAATTAACCCCGAATAAACCCTTTTTCTTGCTCCATTTAATATGGTACTTGCTGGTACCCACTACTAATCACAATACCTCTACATTTCAATGAAATTGTTCAAAATATTCCTGGACCAAAAGCCACCCTCCACGTTCACAATGGTTCCTGAAATTGCCCTCAGACATATAGGCACACGCATAGAGCATGAAACGGAGAAATCCCGACAAAAATGAAATCATAGCTTCCATTACAATGGAGTGTTATTGTTGTTTCCTGATTTCGAAGTGTTTAATTGCTGAAATTGCTTGTATATTATTCACTTGAGAATTGCCGGTCAAAAAAAAGTTATGGCTTTTCTCATAAGTTAACCTTTATGCGTGATGTTGAGTATGTGTTTATATTTACGAATGGAAGAGAATCAATCACAAGCACTGCAATTACAGCTAGTTTCAGAATTATTATTTTTTATAATGACGATGCTAACCATGCAAAGACACTGCTATGAGGGCCTTGTCATCAAGTAAATGTAGAAGAATGGAGTGCGAAGCTCGTGTTCACCGGCATGCTCTTTGGACCAAATCATATATTGATGGACTGCGCGACGGAGGACACTACGAAGTTACTTACGATCATAGCCCCTAAATTGCCAGCGAAGAAGGGGCAGAATTGTCTACATAATCAGGAGTATCTTCAGAAGCGAAGTGAAAGTCAAAGGCAAACTCTTCACTGTCAGGGTATATAACCGACCCCTGGAGGCAATCAAAGGACCAAACTGTTTTGAAAACTATAGATTACCTGTGCATGTCCTACTTCGGACATTGAGTAGAAAGCTAACATTAGAGCCTGCAAGGGTAGGACAAAGGAGGGAAGCCGACTCGCTGCCCAGTGAGTAGGAGAAGCTGGAAGACCTAACCTACAATCTTCTAGGGCCATATACTGGAAAGCGCCATTTCGGATGACCCCGGAGTGGAGAAGAGTTTCAAATACTAAGGGAGTCAATAATAAGAATTGTGACAATCCAATTGGATCAGGACCTTGAAGTGTGTTAGGGCACTTTATTCAAGACCTCTGCAGTACTCTGTAGTAGGCAATGTACTCAGCATGACGCTCGCCTCTGATTATTATCCTGCTTTGACTTAGGGACTCACTCAAAGCTGAGTAGACTGTTATCTCAGGTCAAGTCTCGATACAAATTCCACTCCCACCAGTGAGATTTGAACCGCGACCTTCCATACGATAACCTAGTGCTCTAAATACTAAGCTATCTGGGTACAATGGAGCCAGTGGCCAGCACTAAAATAGCCCAGGTAAACCTCCACCAAGCAATCGGGAAGCAGTCTTGGCATGGGGTTACTTCCCAGAAGACTATGTCCAGATTTACACTGGGGAATTACTGCGAGGAAAAGGCGCTACTACTGCTCCTCAGCTGCGATGCCGATGCTCATCTGCACGATCTCAAATCTGGGGAAGTAGCAACAGTAATTAAAGAGACGAATACCTTCTTCAGTTTATTCTTAGAAATGAGTTATAAATAAACAACATAAGCAACAATCCAATATTCATGATCAGCACTAAGTAGTAGACATAACTCTAGGAAATATTCTGATAAAGGGGCTGGTCAAGAATTAGAAGGTGTCAGATGAGCACCCTCTCGATGTCAGATCATTGAATAATCAGATTCGACATTGAGAGGAATTTCAAGAGAACAGATTGGCACTCCTATGCAGGGTACCTGAGCAATAACATGGCTCATCTAGAAACAGTCAGTGATGTCAGAAGCGAACTGAAACCGGGGCTGTTGGTAGAAAACCTCAAAAAATCGTCATCATCAAGCCGTGAAGAATGCACCTCGGGGGAACAGGAACCTAGCCAGAATGAAAAAGGAGGTCCAAAAACTCTTCAATCGGGCATAACAAACCGGGGACTGGTCGAGGTACAAAAATTCACTGACGACATATTGTAACGCGATCAGGAAAACAAACGGGGACAGTTTCGGAAATTGTGTGAAAAAAGCGAATAAACCACACAAGCATCCAGGCCATATGAAGTTATTGCCAAAAACAGGACAATATCCTCTGTGTGCCTGAAGAAGAAAGACGGGACATTCGTCGACAATGAGGAAGAGACGGTACATCAGCGTCTCAGAACTTATTTCCAGCAGTCAGGAAGGCGCCATTCTACCTGGTACCCCAACAAAGAATAGAAAGGAAAAATGGAAAACTGGAAAGTAGCAAAAAAGCTATCAAGTAGCTCGGAAAATAGAGTAAGATGGGCATTGGAAACCTTTAAAGCACTGAAACCACCAGGAGTAGATGACATTTTCCCAACACTACTGTAGAGAGGCCTAGAAATCGTCTTAGGGTCTCCTTCAAAGTATGAAAAGGGACGGCATAGTTTTGGGATATTTACTAAGGGCATGGAGGCGGGTAAAGATGGCCTTCATTTCTTCGGCCAAAATCTTTCAAATCAATTTTCCTAACATCATTCGTATACAAAATGGTGAAGACGTCCCCGAGGTGCCCGAGTAAGTATTTCTGACCCCCTGCCTAGCAGTATAGTAGCCTTGAAACAACTTCTCGATATAAAGCGAACCACGTTTGACCGGAACCCGTCGGGACAAAGGGAGAAGTCCGCGGAGCAATCGATGGCTTTCTATCCACGTCGATGGGTAGCTGTGACGTGTATCAGGAGCCAACCCCTACAGGACCCTGTCGGATAGTGTGCATTTAACCGGTGTTAGTAGACTGCGTTGCCCAAGCGAGCGCTGATCTGTATATGTATTCCGGGATCAGCTAAGCGTAGGTATTATCATCCTGTTAAAGGAAAGTCGCACCGCGTCCTTGAAGAACTATTGTGGCCTTTTTACTGGTTATAGTGTACCTATTGATCATAGTATCTCAAGCAGGCCTATTACCGTTAAGAACTGCATCTGCATTAAGTGTTCTCCCAGAAGCCTCGACCTACTTTGCACAAGTGCCGGACACTGTCTCAGGACGTGTATAGAGGTTTCGTTATCCTCCTCACAAAAGCTGCAGGCAGTGTCCGTAGATATCCCTAGCTTAGGTAGGGCCTCAGGGAACTGGGATAGGGGCTGTGTCCCGAGGGTACACTCTTCCTGACGATTACGGTCCGCTCCCTTGCACACGATGCGCTGGTAAATTTTCCATGGAGAATAAATCTATAAAAACAGCATAAAAATGTGCCGATCACCAGATGTGTTACCGGAACGCCCAAATAAAGAGGAGGCCTTACCAAGTGGCGCCGACTGACGGTGCGGTAACGGCAACTCAAATACCCTGCAGTGCTCCGTTCAGAAAAACGACCATTCAGAATCGCTAGTTCCGAGCAGGTGGATTCGGACACGAACCGAGTAAAAGTACGGTCGACCATCCAAGCTAGGAAAGGCTCAACAGGAAATGCGCGGCAGTTTTGAAGCGTATGAGGTCACCAACGTTCCTCCAGAGGAACGTCAACAAAGACGTCAAAATAATGTTTCTGAGCATTTACCTGACGCAGCACGGAGGGGTGAAAACTAGTAGGCGGTGATTTTAATGTTAGGGTCCTTGAATGAGGCATGTTTCATCCAGGCTCCAAAGGGAAAGAGAACCTGTAAATGGCGACGAGAACAGGGCTCGTAGTTTTAAACACCGGATCCACGCCAACCTTTCGGCGCCCAGGGTGCGGAAGATACATCCTTAACATCACATTTGCGTCGTAATCTATGGCACCATCGGGTAGCAAGTCCTGGAATACTTCTCGCCAAGTAATGATCAGAACATCGCGTTCGAAGTGGTTGATGCTACTTGCCCGCGTGTACCAACCCGACGCTCCTCCTGCATGTGGAGTGTCGCGAGAGTGAATATCGTTCTTGGAAACTCTTGGAACAGGCAGAGTCACGCTGGAATACGCTTCGGGGGTGGTAACGTTGCTGCTGACACTGTCGTAGACTCAGTGATGAATCTGATAATGACAGCGTGTGAGGCTTGCATGCCCTGGAGGGGACCCACCCTATGACAAGCCTTCTATATACTGGTGGACGGCAGAAATTGCCAACCTACGGAGGGAATGTCATAAGCTCCGCCATTTGGCACAACATTTCACACTGATCAGCAAGGGAAAAGGAGACCGTGAGCTGCCGTCTGCATACCGACCGCTGTGTTTGCTTACCAGGGCAGGGAAAGTGTTCGAAAGATTCATCATGAGTAGATTTGCTGAGGTGATCCGCGCTGTCGGGGACTTATCCCCAAGGCAGTCGAATTCAGAACAGAAAGATTCACAGTGGATGCTGTTATGAAACACACAGGCGCCGATGTCCACGGATAGTGCTCCTCATAATGCTTGATTTCAGAAATGCCTTCAATTCCAGAAGATGGACAGATATGCTAGGCATATTAGGAAACTTATTCCACATGCGAAGCTATCTCTTTTGGATATTGAGGGATTATCTAAAAGACCGCTCCCTGCACTATGAGACGCTAGAGGGTCAGAGAAGGATGGAAATCACGTCGGGATCAGCATAGGGATCTATCCTTAGGACCTCTGGAACGTTTCCTATTATAGTCTGCTGAGATTCGATATGTCGGTTATACAGACGACGTTGCGGCATTTACTGCCGGATGCACTGTTGAACAAGCGCAAAACAGACTTGGTATATTGATGCGACGAATAAGCAGATGGATGACTGCTCATGGTTTCAGTCTTGCGTTGGAAAAAACGAAATTAACCATCTTGACCAGAAAGGGAATCCCGACCCTGCGTCCTAAATTGATCGACTATACAGTCAAAACTAGCGGTTAAATACCTTGGTTTGATGCTCGACTCGAAGATGAGTTTCTTCCAGCAAATCAAAGCAGCAGCAGACAGGGCTGCAGCTGGAGTCGTGGCCTTGAGTCCGCTAATGGTGAATTAAGGGGCCCTATACCTACTAGGTATAGAATTATGGGATCAACGCAGTCCATTCTACTCTATGGTGCAGAGGTATGGGCTGATTCCCATGACAAGGAGATGCATCGTAAGCGCCTTGCTCAAGTGCAGAGGCGGGGAGCTTTACGAGTGGAGTCTGCTTATCGTACTGTCTCAGAACCGGCCGTGATGGTGGTAGCGAGAGTGTTCCTCGTTGCCCTCCTTACCGAGGAGAGCAAAGCTATCTACAGCCGTAAGGGCGAAAATTCAAGAGACGTGGTTGCCCGTGAAGAGCGGCACCGAGCGGCACCACTTTTGGCACAATGAGCCAAGAGGCAGATGGACTACGCGGCTCATCGACAATTTAGATCCATGGCTGAATCGAATGCACGGTGAGATTAATTACTTTCTCACCCAACTTCTAAGCGGGCATAGAGGATTTCAGTCTTATATGCCCAGGATTGGGAAAGCATCTTCTGCAATGGAGTGGCGGACCACGCTGAACACACCGTTTTCTTTTGTGAAAGTAGGGACGGCTTTCATCAACAGCTTTACGCAAACACATGGGAGGTCTCTTCATACAAAGAAACTATAAGGGGCAGAAGATTGCCATTCGGATCGTGTGGTTATCAAGGCACTCAAGTCCAACCAGGTGAATTACAAACTGGGAGCATCTTGAGATTCTGAACATGCTGGGCTCGCATAATAAGGTCTGAATATTCTGGGGTGGGGAAGCATCGGATAAACTGGTCAGGAAAATAGCAGAGACCAGAGCCCTTCTGTGGAATCGAAAATGGATTTATGGCTACGACATTAAAAAACAAAGAGAAATGCCTGAGGGAACTACACTGGACGAAGCTACCAGGAATGGAGCAGTCCAGGTCACCCATTGGTAGATATTCAAAGAATTATTTAAACCTCATCAAGAAGAGTCTCTAGATCATAATGGGAATACTCACTGTTCACTGGCGAATAGATAGGTGCACTATACGATGGCAAATAAAAGAAAGACAGTAATTCTTCTAGAACGCAATGCAATTTCCCTTAACAGAAATAATTTTTATCAGGGTCGAACCAAAGGCTATCCGTATTCCTTTCCAAGTCTTGCGACGAATCTCAGCTGACGAGGTGCAACGTTGTCTACGGTGGTGATTTCTCATGCTTCGAGCTCTACGGAGAAGGATCCTGGAGGGGCCTAATTACGTGCAATCGACTGTTGTTTCTTACAGCTTTCGACAACACAGCAGTCAGGTTTCCCCGAGTGAGGCATACGACCGCCGGATATCGACCGCCAGAAACCCGGTTGTCCACTCCCAAAAATCTGCCTAACTGAATTCCCAAAGGCCGGGGCCGTAAAAGATATCATCTTCTCCTCTTCCATTTTTAGTTTAATTTCTTATATTTTCCATAGCCAATTTTTATCCGCATTTGGGCATTTTGTTCTCACTTTCCTGCCTTTGCATGCACATCTCCCGATGCTCACATATACAACTTCATAGGGAACCAGCGAACTACTCCCTCATCTGAACGGAAGGATGCGTATTTAAATTACTATAATTTGAGAGATTAATTAATTAATTTTGCTAATTTGTTTACAACATTGCATATACCAACCACCAGGACTCGAAAAAGGAATTTTAATCAATAAAATCTTCGCTAAATAGGAACGGTCAGAACTACTCCCCATCTACAATCTACAAAGTATTCAATTCTCAGTTTACTGCCATGGACAATAGATACGTACCTTTTTCGAGTCGATAAATAATTTCACACCATGACGAACGGAATACCCGTCAGAATGTCTATCCTCACTTAAGTATAAAATAGGGAAAATAGAAATGCCAGAGACGAATCTTACTCCCGTTGCTATTCGTAAGAGGTTTTTTTCTTTCCTTCATTTCGGTACGATTCTTTCTCAATCCCGGCAAGGAAATATGAAAAACCCTTAGTGAACCAATATTCTCCTTCTACCCGGTCCTCTTTACTTTATTTCCTACCCTGACAAAATTCATCGGAAAGATAAGTAAGGCTTCTGCTACTTCTGTTGTTCTTGAGTTGGGTAGACAGAACAGGACATTCGAAAGGATCCCAAATAATAACCCCATTCGCATTGCTCTTCTCTCCTCCTCATCCTTGCTCGTCAACAGTTATATCATAATACGTGCACGGCAAAAAGGAACAAGTCCCTCGTTTCACCCTCATCGATGGTCTCTCACCCTTACCTACCGTTGTCCCTAGTAGAGCTCAGATGCCAGCTAGACCTTGAATCTATCCTAGCTTGTGTGCAACTTATTTCCATTTTCGTTTTAGGGAGGATTTTTGATGACAGATTCGGGGTTAGTTGTGTCCCCAATAAAATCTATCTATCCTTCAAACCAATTTACCTTTTATGAAGTCTATCACTCTTGTTTGGTGAAAAGAAATAGGAATAGTATGGGACCAGGGGCAGGAAACAGGATACTTCACAGCAACGGTATAAATTACGATTGAATTGGTCTGATTGTGCTCTCTAGGTGGAGTGTACCATTCAACGTGTAGAAATTAATTAACACCGTTTTGCCCTTACGCTCATGATGGGTCGAATTTCCTTCAGGGCCAACTATATCTTCTCCTGCTCTTTCAGAAAAATCTTCAAATATTGGATATCGGAATTGATAGCATAAGAGACAATTTATTTTCCTTATTACCAGTTCAATCCTTTACTCATAATTCTAAAACCGTTACAAACGTTTTAAAACCTGTTCAAAACCGGAGACACTATCTCAAGTTCATCCAGCAGCTGATAATCTTCCAAAACATCAGTTCCTTGCCAAACTGGACGGATAATGTAGCCAAAAAGAAGAAATATTTCTTAGTTAACCTTTGACATCATTCCGGTAAAACGTAAAAACATTGAGGCGGACTGACCACCACTGGACCAAACTTGTTTCTTTATCCCGGTCCAGACAAAAGTGCATCAATTCCTGTGATGATTCTCGTCTTCCCAATACTGGACCCGCAGTTTTTTCTTCCCTTCAGAAATTATTCAAAACTGCCCATAGGAAAATTCCTGTACTCACATATCCCAAAAAATGAAAAGTTCATGAACTTTGTCGCTTTGATCCAAGGATAACTCAGGACCTAACAATTGATGCTCTGATGTCCTGTACGTATTTCCAAATGCAGCTTTTTCACCTTTAATGTAATCTTCACGTAACCGTCCTAAGATCTCACTTTGAAACTGGTTTTATCCAGGACTTTTGATCATCAAGCTGTTTCCTTCCATTTTTTATGCATGTGAATATTGTGTGGTCCAGCATCCAGGGTCCAGTTCTTGGACACTACAGCACGATATATTGCCAGTGATTTTTCCAGGAGACGAAAATTTGCATTGAGGGATAAAACAAGTTTCTTCAGACCGGATTTTTCGGTCCATGGTTACATTGCTGTTGTAGGGTCCTTTAGCAATTAGTTAATCGAAATTTTTAATGATTAACCAATTTGGACTGCTAACGACCCACTTTGATAAAATTTCCAAACACATTTTATTGGTTGCGCATCCTTTCTCCATTTTGAAAACGTATGTCACAAGTAACATCGAATCGCTTTGAAATCATCCCCATTATTCCGCGTCATGTACACTCCTTTTTCTACCTGAAAAATTTACGAATCCATTCAGAAGAGAAGAAACAAATATAAGAAAGGAACCGCTCGGCCCAAAGGATACTGAGTGCATGGTTGCTTTTTTTTGCACACAGTCCCAAACGAAGGCCGGAATAATTCTGTTGAAAAGAACGGGGCAGGACTTATTTTTCCAGGTGATTTTTTGCTTGAATCACCAGTGAGGGTCGTTGGTATTGGTAACAACCCTGAGCAGAAAATCACGAATAATGGATTACAATTTTTAAGACCACGCAATTGCCGAGGAAGATTGCTTTCGTTTCGGCCATTCTTCTGTGAACTTTTTCTTCCTTCCTTTCCTTTTTTGATTTCAAGAAAAGCATCACCTCATTTTCCTATAAGAAAAATCAGTTCCTTATTTGAGTCTTGAAACATGTTTCTCAACCCCATTTTCGGGTCATCATACAATGCATTCATACTTACACTGATGTAAAGTGAACCTAAAATCAATTCAAGAGGAGCTCTTGAAAATTTTCAAAAACATGATCCTTGCCTTTTTGGTATTTCTTTCATAATCCTTTTTCAAGTGATAATGTTTAATTAAGGCACAAAATTCACACCACTTACAGTAAAGGCTACTTCGCCGTATTCAACACCATCTTCTGAAATAATACTGAATGGAAAATATCCCTCCAGTAAGGACGAAATCCTTTTTGATGTGAATCTTTGCTTAAGGCCCTGTATCCTTTTACGATATTTTAGGTGTGAGCCTTGAATTTCATAGTATAACAGTTTTCTCAATGTGGATGGATTTGGGAATGATTACTTTTGAAAGACGAAGAGTGGGCATCTCCAATGGCACTGGCCTGAACTACCGCTTCTCTCACCAAAACCAACCCGCACTCCTTCCGTGGGACTATCATCATCATCCATGGGGAGTGGGACTATCATCATCAACCGCGCGAAGTTCACTCACTTCAGCCGAGTGTCCTTTTTTCTCTAGGCAGTGCTCGTAACAGTACTTTCCAGGCGTCTTCCGTTAACGCGGACCCGATAATGAAGTTAATTGCCTCCCAATCCTACTGCTGCTAGGAATCCGCACACAGAGCATCTCTAGCAGCTCCAGGGAGTCGGATTAGCACTGTGATACGCCGTTTCGATGCTATAAGACAATGACTGCTGTGATAATAGAAAAGGTGGTAGAGTCCAGCCAGCTCAGAACAAAGGAAAGCAACTCTCACACTCTGCCTGAGGTCCTCAAAGAATAGTTTACCTAGTGTCTGTAGCCTGACTCTAGCAAGAGCTGGGCAATCACAATAGAAATGGCTGACGATTTCTCCCTCTTCCCGGCACTTCAGTGCCCCATGCAGACCGTAGTAATCTTGTATGCATTTGCACGCTTCAGGCACAAGAGCTCCCGCAATCAGATCTTGTTATAGCCAGGTCAAATCCCCCTTGACTTAGGCAGGTGAACTGTGTGGCTGTTAACTACTGCCAGCGGAACGCAAACAGTGCGCACGGAAGACTGCCAAGAATCGAGCCTCGCCCAGGTCTATCCGCCTATTCCCCTCTATGTCCCTATGACCGGGAACGCAGAGAAACGTGCCGCTTGGTTGTCGGTCAGAACGGCAATGTTACGCTTAGACTTCGCATAATGCCTAAACCATTGGCAGACTTCGAGTATTACCAATACTTCCACTTGTAATACCCTGGCGAATCCTGGGAGACCGTACGACTGGTATAAAGTGTGTTTGCCCATAAAACTCCCACCCCGACTCCACAAACAATCTTTGACCCACCAGTTAAAAATACTGTAAAACTCGACTTCCATGTGACGTAGCCTGTAGGGAATGAGTAGAGGTACTTCGTCTAGGATGTTACTATGGTCGTAGGGTTTAATTCTCCAACATCCGGATACACATAATTTGACAGCACGGTACGCTACAACATATAAAATGTGGATTTATCTGGGGATGGAGATACAGAAGCACATTGCGAGCATCTGCCGAGCAGGACTGCAGACCCGGGTAGCACTTGCACACGCGGTTTTTTAAATTGTATTTTTTGCTCAGCGCCTCACCACATAAATGGAATCGTAAGTTAGAATGCAACAAACCATAACATAATCCTCTTGCGAGCGTAGAAGGCAATACAGGCCTTCTTAACCGTCAATTATATGTTCAATCTCCAATTTAACTTAAGATCCAGGATTACACCCAAATACTTTACATTTGAGGAAAGAACCAATCTTTGTTCTCTTAGCCGCGGATTGACAATCTTTGCCTCCGCTAAGCATACCTCTTTTGTTCATTTTCGAGCTGACTCGAAGCGTATGGCGTATGTCTTGCATTGGAATTGAAGCCTCTCAAAAAGTTGCCCATTCTTATTTCGATGGTGACCGTCAAATGTTGTCGTACACCATGTAAATCGAGGTGGTATACACGTTCTCTGCTCCCGGCTGCCCCCGTTTGATCAAAGGTTTGGTTAAGAGGATTTCGAGCGCTCCAGATTTATCTGCACTACCTTCAGCATGATATGCTTGCATAAGGGGTTCGTGAGTTCCCGTGAGATGTTCGATATTCATCTGCTCCAACAGCTCGTTGGCATCGTCGCCGACTATAGATCTTGGTGCAGTTTCGCGAAGCGAAATACTTTCACCTTTGCGTACCTGAGTCCAAACCCCACTTTATAATCCCTTTGTCCTGTGTCCCCAGGCACTCTCTAAAGTTACTCTTCCCCGGTTATCCATTGACAACACTTTATAGTCAGCTTTGCCAAATGCCTCTAGGCACTCTGCAGATTTGCTCTTCACCTGAGATTCCTCCTCCTTGATAACCACTGAGTCATCAATTGAAATCCTGGGGTTTTTAGACGAAGTTATCCTCATCAATGCTGATCTTTGGCAAGCAGATGCAAATGACCGGTTTTCTAGTGATCCCGCCGTAAGAGATGACTTTAAGCTTTACACCCTCCCAGGCGACCCGGCCACCTCCGAAAACATGCATCAACATTGGTCCACACTCCCGGTTTTAGTTTGCCGCTAACGGAATTTACATCCTGGTCATGTCGCTGAAGGATTTCGCAGTCCGCGCCGGCTGTTCCTGCCTACCTTTTGTAGAGGTTACTTAGGGTCTGAGGAGTTATATGTATGGACCTCTGTTACAAGCTCTTGAGCAGGACTCCAAGCCACTACTTCCTCTACTGCCTCTCTCCCGGAGATCGCTGTTATTGGTTTCACCAGAACGGTGCTACGGCTGGTACCTACTCTACTGCCGTGGACAGCAACTGTCTCCCAACTGCCAGCAACTCGTCCTCCGAAGATGCGCATTTTAAATTATTGTTTTTTGTGTCCATGTCATGGTCCCACGAGTAATCGCAGAAATGTATCCACTCTGACTAGCCCGGCCGACAAGGTAATGTCTTACTTGAAACAAAAGTTGCCCAAGATATTTACAATCACCATACTAGATACCAAGCTCCCCATTAGCAACGCAGCCCTCGGCGTGTACTGTTCCACCTTGACTTGGCGTCCTGCTGGTACCTTTCCCAGCATACAGAAGACAATCCCCGAGCTGTCTCTTCGGTTCATCCCCCCGCCAAATCCGCATGACCAGCAGGCGTTCCTACACACTCTTGGCGCCTCTAAAGACAATTTCCAGCGGCCACGGCGAGAATGTCTTATGAGGACTTTCCGAATTATGCAACTGTAATCTGGAGTATACTCAGGCCAGACACCTAGAGTTTCCCCAAAGTTTTTCTTTCCTTCACGAATCTCGCATAGTGGACAACGTAGTTTGGACAATCAAGTAAAATATCCAATGCAAGATTTTCAAGGTACTGGTGATATCCCCGTGCCCCCTGAGAAAATAAGTAAAATTATAATCTCCCCTTGCTTCCTGCTCTGCCCTGTGTTTGTCTGTCTGTCTATTTATGGAGCAGAACCAGAAAGGGCAATTAGAAAAAGTTGGGGAGGGATTTTTTTGTAGAATATCGAAATTGAGGATTGGACTGTAAAGCGGCTGAGGGATCATGTCCTCACTCGAGGCAAATTGACTAACAATGCAAGGAGTAATTAAATTAAATCAAACGATCATTTATCATGAGTCCTGGAGGGGACTGGGGTAGAAGAATGGTTGAGGGATGCCCTGGTGAGGTGCATTTGAAAAATTTTGCAGAGACTAAAGCGGAGCCTAACATTTTTCTGAATTACTATATAATGAAAGTATTGTGGGAACCTTAGGAAAAGTCAGATTTCGAAAAGTACTTCGGATTGCCAGAAAATCATCATATAGGTCTAAAGCAAGCAAATTCCATTCTAAATTAAGAGATAACTATATACATAGCTCCATTACGATAAAAATACCATAATGGTAACAGTTAGGGATTTTAGAGGGATTTCAAAATGGAAGTTGGCGAAGCACATCAGCGGCTTACATATATTTTACTCCCAAAAAAACAAAAATGCAAGGACGCATCTCGGATGCATAGTTTAATGGTTAGGGGGATCTAACCATCATCATCAAGGGCGCAAAAACCGGTATTTGGCCTAGGCCTGCCTTAATAAGGAACTTCATACATCCCGGTTTTGCGACGAGGTCCACCAATTCGATATCCCTAAAAGCTGTCGGCATCCTGACCTACGCCATTGCTCCATCTCACGCAGGGTCTGCCTCGTCTTCTTTTTCTACCATAGATATTGTCCTTATAGACTTAGACGAGCTGGATTATCTCCATCCATAGGGATTACGTAACCCGCCCACCCCAACCTATTGAGCCGGATTTTACCCACAACCAGACGGTCATGGTATCGCTCATAGATTTCCTATTTATGTAGGCTACGGAATAGTCGATCCTCATGTAGAGAGCCAAAAATTCTTCGGAAGATTTTTGTCTCGAACGCGGCCAAGAGTTCGCAATTTGTCTTGCTAATAACCCAAGTCTGCGAGGAATACATGAGTAAGAGCTTTGACCCTATGGTGAAACGTTTCGAGTGGAACAGCTTTTGTAAGCTGAAATAGGCTCTATTGGCTGACAACAACCGTTGCCACCATATATTTTGTCTTGCCTTCATTGATGTGCAGCCCAAGATTTCGCGCCGCCTGGTCGATCTGGGTGAAGGCAGTTTGTACGTCTCGGGTGGTTCTTCCCATGATGTGGATATCGTCAGGATAGGCCAGTAGTTGGGTGGACTTAAAGAGGATCGTACCTCTTGCATTTACCTCAGCATCACGGATAACTTTCTCCAGGGCCAGGTTAAAGAGGACGCATGATAGGGCATCCCCTTGTCGTAGACCATTGTTGATGTCGAATGGTCTTGAGAGTGATCCTGCTGCTTTTATCTGGCCTCACACATTGGTCAGTATCAGCCTAGTCAGTCTTATTAATTTCGTCGGGATACCGAATTTTCTCATGGCCGTGTACATAGGCGGTTCATGTACCTTACTTTTATGTTTGTAGACATAATTGTAGTCTAATATGAAAACCGCCGCTAACAGAAAAGTTTACTGCATTCAATGTGGATCTCACCAGGGCTACCAGCTTGTCCTCACTTTTCGCCGAAAGTTTCACCTTCTTGCGTCGGATTTCCCTGGATATCGGCACACTTGCTGGTGTAGCAATGCCCATGTACTCATTCCAAAGAAACTTCACCTTTCAGTTTCATGCTTTCCGGGCTGCAAGAATCTGTTTCCGAATACCAGCGCTAGACCAGTTGCGTCCACATCACCATCTTCCCTTTCTTCCGTTTTTCCGGGTAGTGGCGGAAGAGAAGGTTCCTACAGACAAGCTTGTATTCCTTTCTCCTTTGCGACTAAAGTTTCCTTCTGCCGGGTCTTCCTATTCCGTCTTTTGAAAGAGTTAAGCAACAGTTTCCGTAGTCAGGTTTCCGATTCCTCTCATCGTTTCTGGCTAACCGCGCCATAGACACCGGGTGTAGGTTTTCCACAGATTTTTCCGTGGAAGAACATAAATTAGGTGAAGCTTCCAAAATCCGTGCTTCGACCATGACCTGAGGCAAGAAAATTATAACCGTGAATTAATGTAACCCTGTAAGGTAGGAACTGCATCAATCTTTTTTGGTAAGTAATATTTCTCGTTTTATATTCTAGACGTACATAAAACTCACAAGTTGAGATACCCCACGTTAAGTGGAAAGAAGTGAGTACCATTATTTAAGATCCAATCCAATTGCTAGTCTACAGCCGCATCTCTCTAAAATATATAGTAGAAGTCACCCGCTATCTACCATAACATTGTTGTGTTTTTATGCTCTGAGCACTTTCCAATTCGCAATATCAGAAAGCTATAAATCCTTCCTTAACACTAGTTCCAGCCATATAACATCACATGACACTATCTCGTATTTTCTCACCTGCGCTTTTCACCCTCTGGTTTAGTGAAATATCACTCATATTTTCCAGAAAGGAAAGTTTTCCTATTTATGTTCATTGGAGTGTAAAGTAAACTCCACTCGTGTATCTGGCGAATCTATGAAGAAGGATCCACACGAGCACGTACATATATCTTCACTAAACCCCTGCGAAGCACCACATCGCATTCAAAACAAACTTACGTACATACAGTCCTACATGTTTATGTTCGGGAAAATGGTGCCATAAACGATTTTCTTAAAACTGAAATATGTATTGTGAAAAGTTTTCAGGAAACAAGAAGTGATGCTAGTACAATAGCTTTTAGTTCTGCCACCACTACATACTTACTAGGAAAACATCCAACTGAATGACAGACGAACTTTAATTGTTTGCTTGTTTCTTCAGCAATATCATGGAGCACTTAGAGCGATGTAAACTCAGAGCAACAGTTTGAAAAGTTCACTGGGGAGAACAGAAGGGTGAAAATGATATTTCCTATGCGAAAAGTTTTATGGAAAATGAATACAAACTACAACAGTTGATTTTCGTGCACAGACAAGCGAAACCTCTGAAATATATTCAAGAATGATGGTTTCGAATCGGATTTAGGAGCACTGGAGTGGGGGCAAGGAAGTAACCACCCGTGAATGCAGAAAATCGAGTTTAAAAGGATTCCAATTCAAAAAGTTGGAGATGGATATAAGCGGATTCATGATACAGTTAAAACAAAGACATGGTTCGTGAATTTCGAAAGTGTTGGTCCTTTGATGCTGCTCGACTGTTTAAATTTAATTTTGTGCTCCTGATTTTCCATTTGTGATAGAAGATTATGAAGGGACTTATTTCGTTTATTTCAAGAGTCTTACGTGAATTGTATTGAATTTCTAAAAAATAAATAAATTCTGTTAAAGGTAGTTGTGATGCGTCCTAGAAGAACTATTGTGTCCCTTTTACAGGATATACTGTCAAACAAGCCTATAACTGACAGGAATTTCAATATACTCCTTGCTTCATAGTACTTCACCTTAGCATCTGGTATTAAGTATTCTCGACTGGGCTTCTCTATTCCTGGCAGGTTGCCCAGTATAGTTCCTTCAGCCCTTGGTATCACAATGGGGCCAAGCGTGCTCAGACTCTGAAACCATTCCCATACCAGTTTGGGTTCACCTGGTTTGGCGAAAATGATTGCCGCTCGGCTATCAGTCAGAATATCAATGTTTTCCCCCTATAGTTCTTTAGAGGTTGAAAGAGATGCATCTGTCTACGACGTATATTTCTGCTTGGAGTATACTAGTGTACTTACCTATTGGTTCATAAGTACATTTTCCTGGGACCAATAACCCCGTCGCCCGCTCCCTCTGCTCTGAGAGATCCGTCAGTGTATCAGGTAATCGGTTGTTGATTTAAGGCGTAGATGTCCAGACAGTTGAGTGGTTAGATCACAAGACTGTTTTACAGAAGGTCGCAGTTCAAATCTCATTGGTGACAGTGCGATTTGTATCGTGCTTTGACGTCGGATACCAGTCGACTCAGCTGTGAATGAGTATCTGAATCACATGAGGGTAATAATCCCGGCAAAGCTGACCACATTGCCTCCTACAGTGTACTGTAGTGTACCGCTACGGTCTTAAATGAAGTACTCTAACACACTTCAAGGCGCTGATCCAATATGGATTGTTGCGCCAACGATCACGATACAAATTTCACTGCCACCAGTGAGATTTGAACCGCGACCTTCCGTACGACAGCCTTGTGCTCTAAAGCTATCCGAACACAGACAGATACAGCCCTTAACTGAAAGATTGGACTTCGGCATACATAGTAGTTTCACGGAAACGAGTGAAAAGTGCACTTAACTCGTTCTATAGATACAAGTCTGTAGGTATGGATGGCAATTTTCCTGCGCTAGTAATAGATTCGCATTCGGAATATATACTAGGTTTCCCCTTGGAACCCCTAAAGGAACTGGATAGACTAGTGGATCGGTTCATAAAGGATGCATATATCTCTCAGTGGCCACTTCACTGTAAGCAACAAGCCTACCAGAAAGGTAAATCCACGGAGACAGCACTCCATGAACTCACGGCAAAAATTGAGCCCTTTTGCAGCGATTTTTAACGCGGCAAAACAACATGCAATCGATCCGCTGTTAATCATTAGATCCTTCACATGCTAGAGCGGAGAGAGATCCATATATCGGTTTGACAGAAATCTATTGAGGCAGAGTGTCTTAGTGGTTGCTTACAAGGAGAGGTTCTCTCTCCTCTGTTATGGCTCCTGGTAATGGACATCTTAATAGGGCTCCTGAAAGATACAAAGGTCATCGCACAAGCATTTGCGGACGATCTAGCTGTAATGATTATTAGCAATATGTGACCGCCTGAAAGCAACACTCCATGTAATCCACAATTGGTGCCTCCATAATGGATTCACGGTTAATGCTAGCAAGATTGGACTAATTATGTTCACTAGGAATGTCAGGTGGGCCCGCGACATGGTACCCATCTTAGCAAAACAGAGAAATCCAGCTGGTACAAACAGTCAAATATTTAGGAGTACATCTCGACGCCAAGTTAACCTGGAAGGACCACATCTAGGAACAGTAGCAGAAATCCTGCAGACTGCTCTGGTGCTGGAGGACTACAATAGGTAAGACCTGGCGACTTTTACCAAATCGGATTTATTGGATGTATACTTTCATAATAAAGTCCACTTTGATATATAGGTGCATTATCTGGTGCCCGAGACTGAACCTTGCTAACAGAAGGAAGCTCCTGACGCAGAGGCTCGGTTGCTTTATTATTATTGGAGCAATGAGTAATACATCGACCGTGGCACTCGAAGCTATTCTAAATTTACCCCCAATCCATTTGGGGTTAAACGAAAAGCAGCTAATGACGCTTTGATACTGTTGACGCGTGGCTACTGTCATGCGACCATCTGGAAATTACTCAGGTGGCTCTGATGGCTGCCGATCAGATGGTTTCCAGATTCATCTTCGAAAAGACATACTCCGTGGTAATCATCAAAAGAGAAGAATGGTCGATAAATGGCCACGAGCCTTTTGGGATTACAAACTTAATAATCTTCGCCGACGGATCAGTCATAGAAAATAGATCGGACGCAGGGTTGTTCCGGGAAATCCGAAGATGGAACTGGCTCGACCTCTGGGAAAAACGACGACCGGAGATACATGCCACTTTATTGGCAGCAGAAGAATGTTTGCGGCAAAAATGGAGGAGCCGCATCATTCGAATTTGTTCCAACAGTCGGACAACATTATCAGCACTAAACTGCAACGACATATCAAGCCAGTTGGTGTGGGGTTGTCTTCAGATGCTGCTGAAACTTGGCAGACTGGACAAAACATTCTTGATATGGGTGCCGGGACACTCAAACATCGCTGGTAATGAGGAAGCTGGTAGACTGACTCGTCAAAGTTCTGAATCCACAATAGTGGGGCATCCGGCCATCCACTGTCAAGTCCACTTTGAAAGGGGTAATTGCAAGGATTCACCCAGCCGAATGAAGAAATTTGAACTTCTGCCTGCAGTGTCTTCTGGTAGCATCCCCATTTTTTTTCTTGTTGTCATCAGCATAACCCTGGATTTGTATTCCAATATTTGTTAGCTCTCCTGGGAGTTCATAAACTACCATACTCTACATAAGCGGTGATAATACCTTGCGTTGTATAGAATTTGTATCTGTCGGGCTCATCCAGAAGGCCAGGGTGTTTCCAACTCCCTTGGGAATCAAAGCATCTTATACCCTTCTGTGCAATATGTTATCAAACGCTCACTCGTTGTCCCAAAACGCCCACGGAGCTATTTCTTTTGTTTCTGGCATTCTGTCATGTCATAATACATCTGTCAGCTGTGGATGTGTGCAGTGAGTTAAGACCCCGAAAATGAGTTCTGAAAAGCGGATGCACCCTGTTCTCCTCAATCTAGGTAAATACCTCATCTTCCTTCTTCAGATTGACTGAAGATACTGCCCTATCAATAACTATAGCTTTGTATAGCTTGGGTGCTTCTGTAGTTTGTTCGATTTCTTCACAGAATTTCATGAAACTAGTCCATTTTGCTTCCCTAATCGCGTTGATATATGCCGTCAATGCATTTTTGTACCTCGGCCAATCCCCGGTGATTGGTTTTGCAATGTTGAAGATTATTCGGATATGTGTTTGACTAGGTTCCTGTTCTATTAGGGCATATCCCTTGATGACTTGGTTGTCTTAGCAGGACAGCCGGCCTCATACGCGTTATTGCCACTTTGTTGATGTCTTTCACCACTGTTTCTAGTTTCAGTTCGCTTTCGATATCACTGTCCTTTTGTAGATGAGCCATGTTGTTGCTCAAGTTCATTGCATAGGAGCCCCAATGCGTTCTCCTGGAATTCCCTATTATTTTTTTATTTTGGAGTTACCCGCAATATCGGATCCGATTATTCTGTGATCCGACACACTCCAGTTCCTGATCAACCCGCTCATCAGAGTATATCCTAGCGTTGTATTTGGTAACTCTTATCAATTGCTGGTCACGAATTTTGGAGCTTTCCCTATGTTGTATATTTCTCACTTATTGGTATGAATAAATTCAATAAGGCACTCATCTCTTCTATCAGTACCGCTACTTCCTCCAGATTTCGTGGTGAGCGTTCGCATCGCAACCGCACAGAAGTGGTAGCCTCTTCTTCTCATAGAACTTCACCAGTCTAGCGAGTAGCTCCCGAATTCCCCCTCCAACTCCCAGTGAAGCTTGGACGATCATATGGTCTCCTTTGCTTCAGAAGATTCTCCATAATCCGCCGTCTCTGGCACTATGATCTTAGGAAGATACACTCTCACCCTCTGTGTCCTTGGTATATCATCCCCAGCACATGTCGATAATTCAGCTCCTTTCTACCCAGGCAATTTAGCAACTGTGATCCTATTGCGCGATCTGATTGGAAACGTATATGAGCTTCACATTCCGTCCCTTGCACATCTGCCTGACGACCAGGTCTTCGATAATTTCTTATTCCACACGAGTAAATATTTACCCTGGATGTATTTTCGGTAGTATGGCTGAACGAAAAGCCTTCACCCCTCCGAGCTTAACTACCGCGGGCCGCTTGGCTTCTGCCTCTACTCCTGACCTACCAGGGATTTCCTCCTCTTGGCTTTTTGTTGGGTCCTTGGGAGCATTCACCTCTTCTGGGTTGATCTGCGTCCTGCTTTCTTCGCTCCGATGTTGACGGCTGAGGCCTGTCCTGAGCCTTTTTAAGGGCCTTTTCCGGTTTCAAGCCTTCATTCAGATATCCCAGATACCATTTAATATATGCACTACGGAAGCCTGCCTTCTTCCTGACGTCTGATATACTGATCTCAGACGTACTTTTGCTTGTCAATGCTTTTTGAGCAGTGGTCTTTGTTGGTTGCAGACTTCGTAGTAAACCAATGTTGACCTTGGCTCTACTGCTTGCCTTCCCAGCTTCTTTCTTTTGGGTGTAGTTACCTGGCTCTCAGTATTGATGTGCCGCCGCCTGATGGAGTATAAGGGTTAGGAGGTTCGCCGCGCCATAGCCCCCCACTTTAAAGTCAAACTTTTTCACTCAGGCGACCATATATCAGTGAGGCTCAGTTCGAATGCAGTCAATTACTCCCGACTGTGGATTATCCAACGAGCACCATTCGCGTTACACCCTGGATTGGAGAAGGTGTCTTTCGACTCCTCAATCTAGATCCGTAGTGTTTTGTTAACAGCAAAATCACCTCGTAAAAGGTGGGGCTACCAGCACCAACGACCTTGGTAGACGTGAGGCTTGGATCTTCTTCGGATATTCGCAACCAAGTTTGCCGTTTCTCATGTTGATTTTAAATTATCCACCAATTTTCACAATTTCCAGTCAAATATCATCCGTAGTAACAAACAAAGAGCAAAAATCTAATTCAATCTCAAAATCAAATCATCCCAATCAAATGCATAGGTAATGCTATCGTACCCAAATGTCATGATTTGAACAAATAACAGAAACTCATTCTATCAATTAAATTCAATCAAATGTTTAGTATGACCAAATATTCTTCCGGCGAAACATTAATACTAATACTTTCATATTCCAGACCACAATCAATTCGGAGTAAATTGAACTACAATTCGAATTCGGAATCGGAAATTGTTTTTGTTTGATGATTCCATGTTTTATGACTCCAATGAAGCCGATATCGATGCATCCTTCCAGCTCAACTAGTTTTACAACTTGGATGAAAATGTGCATAGAATGGAATCAACATTATTTAATATTGGAGCTGAATTACTGATGTTATTGAATAAACGTGTAATCGTCAATTATATGGGGAATTATTCATTTTGATTGAGTATTTATTACAGCTATTACCGGTGGGAATTCATATTACACCATTGAAAATCGATAATGTCTCGCTTTTAAATTCTCACAACTACCATTGAGTTATTCCGAAATTCTCCGGGATATCGTGGATGCCCACTCAGTAGTGCATTAAGTCTGTGATTAATATCGATGCCTGGCATTTGTAGAGAGTGAACAATCCGATTATTAGTATTTGTTCAAATCGAGTCCCAATCTTTCATAAAATAACCGAAGAGTAACGATTGCTAAACTAACGCCAACAGACCCACAACCAAATTCTATCTCCACCTACACGTGGTGATCACTGGGATTTTCTTCTTAAAGAGACCTGCAAATTGTGCAAAATAAAGCCAAGGATTCGGTACCTCAAAACAGGACAACTTGTACCAACTAGCCCTCCAGGTCGAGTAGGGTTGAAAATCCTACTCGGACTATATTGACTATTCAACGATGGGGGAGGCAATGAGCGCTCCAAGTATAGAGCGAAAGCTGCTCAGAAGCTAGGCGATACCATGTCCCAAAAGGCTGATATCACTGGACAAGGACTGATTTTCTGAAGAAGAGCTAATATTCTATATATTATTAGGATTATCCAGTAAACCAAGCGCTCGGAGGAGGTTTCCCAGCTAACCGATAAATAAAATGGATATGCCCTTTGAAAATTTAAGTCCCCTTCACATTCAGGAAGGGTACCTTCTACGAGGAAGTAGAGTGGAAAAGTTGCCAGATTGCAACGAACCTTTGACACGGACTTATAATTTGGCAACCGATTTGGAATATGTTGAATATGGGCTGCCAGCGGTAGCATTCCCTTTCCTTAATAAACCAATCTGACATGTCATCGAAAATACTTTCAGTTGAAGTTACGACTCCCACCGTCCCGTTAACAATTTTGGCAGAGCTACAAGTACGGTGAGACCGTTAAGCTCGCTCAGTTGAGGTAGACTTCTGACTAACGCCTGATCCCGGCTCTAAACATAACCTCCCATATGGATTTATATTAAGCCATGTGTGACTTCCCTACTTGGATAGACAATTGCGAGGATCATTTAAAGCGACAGCACTCTCTAGCGGGAATGGAAGAGGAACAATAACCACGACGCACAGAGGACACCACCTTCACCGCTTTTTGCAACTAATTTGGGGGATTCTACTATAAATGCCCTTGTAAGGAACGCAAAGCTACAACGGTCACTTACTGCGAAGGTAAAATGGCTGACTGTACGAGTATAGAAGGCGTCTAACAGTGCAATAGTCAGTAGCACTATAGAAGACAATAGTTCTGGTGGCCAAAAAAAGAGCACCAATAACCACAAGATCGGAAGGCCCATGGAAAAATATGGCAAGTTGCAGCCGAAATAGCAAATCATCTCACCGGAGAGGTTGGACCATATCCGAGAGACAAGTTCCTCTGCACTTAGGCAATTTAAGATGAGCAAGGCGGTCTTACGAAAAATGAAGGCTGCTACCTTCGTCCGTCGAATTATGGGGCTGGAGGAGTTCCTGCCAAATTGCTAGCGCGCTTTTTAACTGCACAAAATAAGGTGCATATAGCCCGCCAAAGGGGTGAGAGACAATTAATAAAAGGAGACCAATGGGACAACAGCGTGGATCTGCCGCCAAGGACGTCGCAAAGAGGAATTCTGCGAGGAGGTAACAAAACGGACCACGCAACGTCGAAAAAACTCGAAAATTCAACAACTACAATGTAAGTCAAAAAGCTACAGCAGCATCTCTACTGTATCAAAGTCGACGTCAACTACAACGACAACATCAATGCAAAAGAAAAAAGAAGGGAGATCTTTCGCTGAAGTTTTTCGAGAAATCCACAACAACACCAAACGAGTGGACGCTGAATAAACTATCCGCCGAAGTCGAACGGGTGGTAGCCCTATCGAATCTGGATCGAAAACTAGTGATAGTTACGTCAGTCAACTCTAAAAAAATAAAATATGGCCATTGTCTACCTCCCTGAAAAGTCATCGAGCTAACTTCTGAATTGCGGGAAAATAAAGATCAGCTGGATTATCTGCAAAACGATCCGAAGGGCAGTTCCAACCCGCTGCTTTCAATGCTGGGCATACGGACACATAACCAGCGTTTGAGGAAGATGATGACGGTGACCTGTTGCTCATCAGCGAGTAGTGCCAAGATTGGAGTTCATCATGGTGCAGATATAGCTGGCACTGCGGCCATCTATGGACAACTTGCAAGTGCGGCGAAGATATGGTCTCTTTTAGATTCGTTGAGCGGAAGTGACTTTATTCAACACCTCATACCGAAGATTTACTATGTCGTCTAATTCTAATTGGAGAAGACTTTTACGAAAGCGCCCTTGAATGGGTCATGGCTCACCAATTTTGGGGACGGACATCAGGACGAGACTTACCTACCGCAACGGCATCCGTCTTGCCACTCTCTATGGTTCTGAGTGTTAGCCGCCTTGCGAATGGACTAGTGGCGTGACACGTTGTGATCACATCTGAAATAAGGATATCCAGGATCGATGTGGGGTTACACCAATCATGGAAAAACTATGAGAGAGGCGCCTTCGATGATATGGACACGTAAGTCGCGCTAACGATAATTCACTAACCAAAATTGGTTTGAACATTGAAGTCAATGATAAGAGACCAAAAGGCCGCCGAAACAACGGTGGCTTGATACGCTGAATGGGGATTTAAAAGCCTCGCGCTTGCATCCAGATCAGTCATCTGATAGAACCAAACGGCGAAACCGATCACGACGGACCGACCCCGCTTGTGAACGGGATAAAGGCTGGAGAAAAAGACGATTCCGACGCCCTAATCGTAAGGACACTATCCTTGATATGAGCTTTATCGCTAAGTCCTTAGGATCCGCAATACGACATGAAGGGTACTAAAAGATGTCACGGCCAGCACATGTTGGCACGAGCTCAACAAACCTCGGATATAGGTTGGTTACCGAAAAACTCAGGACTCCTCAATCAGCATGTTCCTTGAAAGCAGTGAAAGTGCAAACGCAGACAATTTTACCTGCACACCCTACCTCAGCTAATATTGTCGACGGCATTATTTAGAGTAAAAGAACTGGAGAGGGTGGTCTTATAAAAGGAGAAGAACATAAAGGCACCGGGACCGCTTGGAATTCCCAACGAAGTACTGAAGCTTTCATTGAAGTATAACCCGGACTTGCCACTCATCGTATTTAACGTATGCTTAATAACGAGTGTTCTTCCCACTGGAAAGTTGCGAGGCTCGTGCTGATAAGCAAAGGCAAAGCCGCCCCTGAGGCACGGTCGGCGTACCGCCCCCGCGGCAAAAATGTGTTGCGGATAGGAGCGCCCCCTGCACAACGATCGCACTCTATGCTACATTGCGAAGGTACAAATAATAATAATAATAATAATCGTTGGCGCAACAATCCATATTGGATCAAGGCCTTGAAGTGTGTTAGAGCACTTCATTCAAGACCGTAACGGTACACCACAGTACACTGTGGGAGGCAATGTGGTCAGCATTGCGCTCGCCCGAGATTATTACCCTGATTTGACTCAGGTACTCATTTACAGCTGAGTCGACTGGTGTCCGACATCCAATCACGATAACAAATTCCTCTGCCCCCAGCGAGATTTGAACCGCGACCTTCCGCTACAACAGCCCAGCGCTCTAACCACTTGAGCCATCCGGACACTAGTACAAAGGTACAAACACCTTGAAAAATGAGCCATCTTGAGAAGGGGAAATTTTTTCCTGTTTGTGCTATTAAAATTGATCTTTATTTAAAAGGTTTCTCGGTACATATGAGCGGCGAGCCGCTGAATTGTGGTGTTCCAGATAGCCAACCAAAGGCTAAGGGCACTCGTCCATATACCTTTAGCAAGTAGGGCCATATTCCCAAGATAGCTGTCGCTCACATCTCGCTTTCAAACATTCATATGCACAAAGATAAACTTGTCTTATTCCTACGTTTTCAGGTCCCCAGGAAACCCATGGATGTCTGGGTAGGATCGGCCACGGATGGGTAACTAGCCCTTTCAATTCGACATAAATACAAAATGCTTGAAGTACTGGGAAGTACTGGGAAAGAATACTGCTGGGTGCGGTTTAGATTTAGGAACGCAAAGGTCAAAGTGTTATATTTCCTGGAACTGAATAACGAGTTGGACCCCGTCGATATGACCAAATTGAAGAAGATAAAGATCTGTGGTTTAACAAAAACCGACGACCCATATACGCAAGCACACTATGCTGATAGTAACTCAGATAAATCAGCATCCTCAAGGAGGAAGCTCAGCGCATAATACAGAAGCCCTTGATCGAAAGAGGGCGGATGATCAAGAGGATCCAAGTTAGTTAGTTTAGTTAACTGGGGGGAGCCGCAGCTCCGAGCACTCAGGCCATTGTTAGGCCCATTGTACTATACCCGTAAGTTGCCTATTCAATGGTTTCCCGCCTATGGTGTTCGCAGGCTTTAGCGAATCTTAGAACATTCTCCAGAGACAGAGAGTGTGCAGATTCTTCATTGAAGAAAACCTTACCAAGGTGTCTTCGTCTGAGATCTGAGGATGCCGGGCAGCTGCATAAAAAGTGCAGGGCCGTCTCCTCCTCCTCCTTACATAGGCTGCACACAGCCGAAACCACTACCCCAATCTTTTCCATATGGTAGTTTAAGGGGCAGTGTCCCGTCAAAAGCCCTACTAGGGTTTTCATGTCCCACTTCTTAAGGGACAACAAAAATTCCGCTCTAGTGGCCCTAGGCTCCTTCACAAGGATTTTCGCTTGCCGGCAAGAGTCCAAATTTCTCCACTCGGTTGCGTGAACCTTTGCAATTTCACCCTTCAGAGTAGACTTGACAGTAGGTGGTCGGATTCCAAGAGCTGGTTCAGGCCCCATCATTGTGGATCCAGACCCTCGGCGAGCCAATCCGTAAGCCTCCTCATTACCGGCGATGTTAGAGTGCCCCGGCACCCACATCAGGAATGTTTCGTTCAGTCGGCCAAGTTTCAGCAGCACCTGATGGCAACTCCATACCAACTGGCTTGATAGGTTGTTGCCATTTAGTGCTGATAATGCCGCCCGACTGTCGGAACAGATTCGAATGGTGCGACCCCTCCATTTTTGTCGCAGACGTTCTTCTGCTGCCAATGAAATGGCATATATCTCCGTCTGGAATATGGTTTTTCCGAGAGGTCGAGCCAGTTCTACAATCGGATTCTCCGAGAACACCCCTGCGCCCGATCCATCCTCCATGACTGACTCGTCGGTGAATATTATTAGGTCTGTAATCTGAAAAGACTCATGGCCACTTGTCGACCATTCTTCTCTTTCGGTGATTACGACATTGTATGTCTTTTCAAAGACGAATCTGGAAACCATATGATCGGTCGGCATCAGGGCTACCGGATGTTTTTCAAGGAATTTCCAGATAGACGCATGACCATTTGATTGGCCGCCTTTCCACGCCCCAATGGTATCCAGCCTATATGCGTCGTTGGCCGCTTTTCGTTTCACCTCCAAATGAATGGGGGATAAATTTAGGATAGCTTCAAGTGCCGTACTCTTCGTAGTACTCATTGCTCCAGTAATACTTAGGCAACGAAGTCTCTGAATCTGCGTTAGCAGCTTCCTGCTGTTAGCAAAGTTCAGTCTTGGCCACCAGACGATGCATGCATACATCAAAATGGGTTTTATTATTGATGTATACATGCAGTATATCCGTTTAGGTGAAAGTCCCCAGGTCTTACCTATCGCATTCCTACAGCACCAGAGCAATCTGCAGGATTTCATATATTGTTCCTGGATATGATGCTTCCACGTTAACTTGGAGTCGAAATGTACCCCTAAGTACTTGACTGTTTGTGCCAGCTGGATCTCCGCCCCTGCTAAGGTGGGTAGCATATAGCTGCCCCACCTGACGTTCCTAGTGAACATAACTAGTCCAGTCTTCCTAGCGCGCACCGTGAGTCCATTGCGGAGGCACCAGCTGTGGAAAGGATCCACAGTAAATACTATATTTTATTCTAAATCACTAAAGACACTGATCAAGATAGCCTTAGAACCGATATCCTCGCCAGGAAGAGAGTTCCCGTCCTTTGGTGCCCAGATTTGAAATCTAACCATCTAACTGTGATCAAACTAAGGCATTCAGGAGAGAAGAACGGGTTACAAGATTTGTCATCAACCATCGCATCGAGGGAATGAACCTGTTGCTAGATTGCGGTGCTAATGCGTAACACACCTTTTGACGCAGTTAGGAACACAAATCTTTCACTGCGCCAGGTCGCGAAATCGTGATGGTTGGGGAGAGGTCGTTAATATCACCCCACTGGCTAACAATAGGAGTTGCAAGGTAGAGAACTAGAGAGTGTTTGATCAGAAGTCCTTCCCACACAACAACTGGGTACTTTCCAATCTAATACTCGCCATATGACTTGCCCATTCTTTCAGAGACCCAGCAAGATCAACTAGAGGAAGTTTGATCAGGTTACCAAAACCAAACTTTCCAGTGCTCTCAATGATTACATCCTCTTGAGAGGTGAGCTAGAGTTCAAATTCGGGGCTCTGAAGAAGAAATAAAAATCAAAACTCGCCTTTAGCGTTTCGTGCCCGATAAAATAAAGAAGAAAGACATTGCCGCTTTGGCGGAATGAAGGTCTGTCCAACATCAGGAAGCCAGCTTGGAAGGTATTCACCATTTGCATAAAGGCATAAATACAAGTATACAAGAACTGTCTATGGGGCACAACTTGGCCATCAGGACTGCCAGGAAGCGGTCCTGGCTGGAATATTGTCAGAATTGTCGGAAGAATCAGCAATTCAGCCAGACTCAGTAAGTTTCTGCCCAATTAATATATAGGAGCTCATCCCTTGTTAGAAAGTCAGAGCTCGTGAGCGAAGCCATAGTAAATGAAGCAACGCGGCAATTATAGGCATTCCCAATGGAATAGGCCTCACGGGAGGTACGGAACTTAACGCTGTGAGCTCCGGGACTCGACTGGAAATACCCGGGAACGAAAGCAACTGATATTAAACGATGTGAAAGGAAAATTCTAATACTAGTGGCTGCCGGGCATCAGTTAGCGGTTGTACTTAATTCTGCTTCGATGGAACAAATGGACAAATTGCATTGGACCTCCCAAGAAAAGATCTGATAGCTTGAAAGTCATTAAAGCTTTTCAAAACATATGGAGCTTAGTAGACGGTCCCTAGTACATTTGAAAAGAGAACCTGTCAATACAGATGCTTTCTAACGTCTCTAAAGACATACAATTAGGTTGTCAAAGGTTGAAAAGAATTAGGTCGAATAGCTTACTCTCAAAGCGGAAAAACTGTCCAAAGGTTATAAGATGGAGTCACTTCCTTAATATAGTTAACCCAGGTGCTGTGGTTGACCCCTACAAATACGAACCTGCAATAAGAAAAAGAAGCTACCGAATGGAGAAAATCTCAGTGGAGCCTAGGGAAGGGGAGGGAGGGAGATTAGGTAAGTAAGCAAAAATAAGGGCACATCAACCCTGGAGTTAGTGCTTTGGCCCTTAGGGGACCATGCCGGCTAGCTCGACATAGCCTACAATTCCCATTGCTGAAGCTGCGGAGAAGAAAGGGAAACCCTTATGCACTTTCTCTGCGATTGCCCAGCTCTAGCTAGAGTCAGGCTACGGACATTGGGGTTCTGGCTGCAGAGTGGGAGAGCTGCTTCCCTACGTGAATGCTACGGGCTGGCTCTGAAGATCCGAGCCGGCTAGACTCTGCCTCCCTACTCCCATAATAGTAGTCACGGTCTTAGGAATTTGTGGCATTAAAACGGCGCACCACAGCACTAATTGGGCTCCTCCGGCCACTGATACCTACCTACCTTCTAATGGATTTTTACAGAGAGAAACCTCTCTCTCAGACAGGGACAAGTTCTACAAATTTGCTACCAGAATAATGAATATGCGACAAGAAACTATCGCGTTGGGATAACAAAATGCAACAAATTCGAACGAACAACATAAACTTGTGCGTTATTGAGGTCAATACGGATTGCTGTAGAGACAGTGCGAATAATGTAACACGGTTTGGCAGTTTTACAGCTGCTTGCTTGAAGAGATGCATTCAATTGCACGCTACATGGGCATGCACATAGCGTTATATGGCTATTTACAAGAAAAGACTAAAAAAGAAATGTTGCATGACATTACACCTTTCGCAAAATTTTATTTCCAGCTTGACAGGATTCGTTGGTTAGTGCCCACAGAAGCTATTCAATTAGGATTAATTCTTTCTCCTGTTATTTTATGATCTTTTTTGATTCATTTTTCTGACATGTAATTCCCATATTCTAAATAAAACCATATTCTGTCATTATAAAATGAATCTCGGGTCCGCATATGCCTAAAATCTTATATATAAAAATCAATTGCTGTTCGTTAGTCTCACTAAAACTCGAGAACGGCTGAACGGATTTATCTTATCTTGGTTTTGAAATGACTGTGGAGGTCTAGGGAAGGTTTAAAAGGTGAGAAAAATTCGAATAATTGCCGGTAAAACTCTAAAAACAGCACTTTTCTTCTTCCCATATAAACGTTTTTTTCTAAACAAAATTTAGACTTAATTTGAACTTTATTGTTGTTTGTTGTTAAGTTCAATCACTCACTGTGTTCATCGGACCTCATATTACAACCAAGTGACAATCTTTTATTTTTAAAAGGACAAAAGACATCGAATGTTTCACAGCTTTGTATTGGAAAATAGAATTTCTGTTTTTAGTATTTTTGTTTCTCACCGTTTAAACCTTCTCGGAATTTCCATAAATAGACTAGACTAGATATTAAGTTTTGTGACAAATTAAATTTCTGAACGCAACGATAATATTTGACATTAGATTTGACAACCAACTAATATGTCAATCCATCCTGTTGCACTTTAGAACACGGAAAGAAGTATTACGATGTTGTGTTACGATATCTATGAGTGCGAGGAGAAGACAACCTGACTTAGGTTGTCGCAGTCAATCAAATGTGCGAACAGCTACCTCACGTGCTAACCGCACTGATGACCAGAGAGAGACAGATCAAGAAAATAGTCGTATTGTCAGAATTGCGTTATTTAGTGAGTGATAATGAAGTATTATAGATAGGCTTAGAATGCAACGAGTTCGTGCACATCAAACACAACAACAGCAATCACGACATAATGAAATTGATCGAATCCGCAGACGGAATGCTCCTGTGATTCTTGAACGAGCTGCATTCCACTATGATCCGGCAATTAATTATAGTGCCGACAAATCGGTAACAATTGGGGAAATGAAAATAATTTGTAAATATTGCAAGGCGTTAAAATACACTCATGAATCTACTGGATTATGTTGTGCTGGAGGCAAAGTAAAATTGCCACAATTGCTCCCACTACCAGATACTTTACGATCTTTAGTTTCTGGGATTGGAAATGATTCTAAGCACTTCTTGGCCAACATTCAGAAATATAACAGCTGTTTCCAGATGACATCATTTGGCGCTACACATATTATACAGGACAATTTCATGCCCACTTTCAAGGTATTATATACCAGAATATTTTTTTATAATATTCAATATGTACTAAAATGTATGTATGGGAAATAATTAATCGACAAATTTTTAAAAATTACAGAAGGCAGTACGAAGTCTGCCGGGTCAGCTAGTCTATTACATAAAATCTGGTTCAAAACAGCCGGAACAGCTCAACCGAACTAAATCCCTATTTGGAAGAAAATAGAAAGATTTTCAACTGAAGTAACTTCAACCCTCCACCAACATACGTACGCCATTGTCAAACCCTATTAGAATAGTAAAATCCTCATATGCCAATAAATTACCCAAATAGCAGAAATCTGCTTCGGCTTGCATTTGAACGACAATAAAACGTAAATACAATGTGAAGTATGTCCTTATCTGAGCAATCAAATCATAGGTGCACTTCCAGTTGGCAAACACACGGCCAAAATACGTTTATCTGCCAATTTGCATACGGTTCTGCATCCCAGCGAAACTTGCATCTGCAGATAGGGAAGTACACAAGATTCAAATTCCCTCCTGTAAATGAGATAGAGTTGAACAATTGCCCGCAGCAGTAAACCCGATGACTGCAGCTATTGTGATATTTCCGATACGTTTGATAAGTTAATTAAATGGGACCGACAGTCCAGTATTGTGGTCGACAATTTTCACGGTACAGAATATACGTAGTATATATTGGATTGTTAGATGTGTGTAAAGCACTTGGTAGGACTGGGCGAAAGATACAAATTTGAATACATGTTTCTATCTTTTGTGAATGGAGGCGTCATTATTTTTGTTCTATGTACAATAAAAAATAGAAATAGAGAATCTCTTCCCGGATTTCACAGGATACATCCATTATCTTTAATGTGCAAACCCTTTTATCTTCTACATACGTACGTATGAAGTCCTGAATTCACTCTCCCCATACAATCCACATAACACTGACCAAACCCTAGAGCCACCTATGAAAAGTTCCGATCGAAATTTCATGGCACACAATATCTACTTTTTTTTATTGTCACAGGACGATAATTCAATGTTGGACACGTTCAAAAATGTCCTATTCTACCTCCAGACAATGCTCGGTAGCCTCCCCTCATGCTGTTTTCGCTTAAAATAATTAGCTCAGTCAATATTGACGACGACAACAAACAGAATGTTAATGCCAGATTTACTTTGGTTGGTCCTGGAAAGTGTGTCCTGTTGTATTCCAAATTGGATTGCGTTCATTATACAAATTGGCGAAATTAGCTGATGCTTTGGTAATGAGAAAAAATACAAATATTGATCAAGCTTATCTCAAAATGGACGTGATGGTGTCAATAGGATTTATTTTATATTATCATTAGCAGGATCTACGTGGAAGGGACATAATTTACAGGATAATCTATACACACACATTATCTAAATAATTTGCTGTCACACTCGATTATGAATTTTATTAGTAAAAACTGCGGAAAAGCAAAGTATCTGAATAAACACAATTTATGTAATTATCGGTTTTTCCTGAAAGCGTGTCAAACAAAAAGCATATTCACTTCCAAATCAAATTACTAACCCCTTTTGAATTTAGCAGAAGATATTTTCCACAAATTAAAATAAGATTCTTTTAACTGATCTATACTTCCACATTAACCACCGACTTATCTTGATAAATTAATTATCATAGATTTATCTGGCTACTAGATTTCCAGGAAGCAATTGGTATGCCAATTCGCATCCACTCTCCCGAGAAAATGCGATGTGTGGGGGAGGAATTCCTATTCCTTGTCGGCGAAGAGTTTAGCCTTCCGGTCCTCCGTATACTTGGACACAAACTGTTTTAGCGAAATGTGATGAACTTGTTCTTACATTTCATAATCAATAATCATTTCTTTCTCCGATGATGCCCATATACAACAACATTTTCTCCAAACATAAAGATCGCTACTCGCCAGCAAGATTAACGACTGGACGATACTGGGAACGCAAGATACCGCAGAAATCCGCCACCGTGGAGGCTGCCTGGAATCCACCAAAAATTGAAAATTTCCACAACCCCCGGGCCGACAAAATGGCCAAAAATGGAAAATCATCAGCAGGTGGTACCTTGATCGAAAGGGGAGGCGGCCCAGATTGTAGAATTGCAAAAATTTCAAAGCTACGATGCCGGGAACGCAAGATATCGAAGAAAATCCGCCACGTTGGAGGCTGGCTCGAAAATTAAAAATTTCCTCGACCCCCAAATGACCCCCCCCCCCCCGGCCAAAATGACCAAAAATGCAAAATGATTGGATTTCCGCGGGTGATTGATCAAAAGGGGAGGCAGCCCAGATTGCGGAAATGCAAAAATTCCCAAGCTACGATCCCGGGAACGTGAGATATCACAGAAAATCTGTGGCAGTGGAGGCTGGCAGAAATTCACGAATCGTCGACAAAATGCCCAAAAATGCAAAATCGTCGGATTTCCGCGAACGATGCCTTGATCGAAAGGGTAGGTGCCCCAGATTGCGAAAATGCAACAATTTTTACTCTGTGACGTCGGGAACGCGAGATATCGCAGAAAAAGCGGCGCCGGAGAGGCTGGCCGAAATCCATGAAAATTGAAAATTTCCACAACCCCGGGCTGGCCGAAATCCTAAAAAATTGACAATTTCAACGACCCCCGGGTCGACAAAATTCCCAAAAATGCAAAATCGTCGGATTTCCCTTGATCGAAAGGGGAGGCGGCCCCGATTCCGGAATTGCAAAAATGTCCAGGCTACGATGCTAGGAACGACATGGAGGCTGGCTGGAATCCACGAAAATGGAAAATTTCTACGACCCCCCGTCGACGAAATGGGCAAAAATACAAATTCGTCGAATTTCCGCGAACGATACCTTGATCGAAAGGGGAGCGGCTCACATTCCGGAATGGCAAAAATGTCCAAGCTACGATGCCGCGAACGCGAGATATCGCGGAAAAACCGGCGCCGGAGAGGCTGGCCGAAATCCAAGAAAATTGAAAATTTCCACGGCCCCCGGGTCGACAAAATGGCCAAAAATGCAAAATCGTCTGATTTCCGCGAACGATACCTTGATCGAAAGTGGAGGCGGCCCAGATTGCGAAAATGCAACAATTTTTACTCTGTGACGTCGGGAACGCGAGATATCGCAGAAAAAGCGGCGCCGGAGAGGCTGGCCGAAATCCATGAAAATTGAAAATTTACACGACCCCCGAGTCGACAAAATGGCCAAAAATGCAAAATCGTCAGATTTCCGCGAACGATACGTTGATCGAAAGGGGAGGCGCCCCGATTCCGGAAGGGCAAAAATATCCAAGCTACGATGCCGCGAAGGCGAGATATCGCGGAAAATCCGTCGACCTGGAGTCTGGTTGGAATCCTCGAAAAATGAAAATTTCCATGACGCCCGGGAACACGAAGTATCGGAGAAAACCTATCACCGTAGAGCCTGGCTGAAACCTAAGAAGAGTTGGCAGTAACAAATGGACGTTGATATAATTACCGCCCTAAGTTCCCGGAGACGATCAAGAAAGGGGAGCTATCCTAAAACCTAAAAAGAAAAGCAGGGAAATACTGAAACTGCATTAAAGTGTTCCTCCGACAAGTACCTGCTTCTCGCTTCGCTTGCCAGCATCGGGAATATAGGAGGGGTCCATCAAACATTGGGATCCCTTAAGTGTCATTCTATAAAACTTCACTTCACTTTGGCATCCTCAACCTTCTATACTGGAAGCGAAGAGCTGGGACCCAACACTGTGATACAGTGAATTCATTAATCGAGTTATTCAGGAAAGTAGAACACCATCTGACTGGCGAGAAAGTACCACAGTTCCAATATGGCAAGGTAGTCCTGCAAAATGCTCAAATTACCGGGAAACAGACTATGATTGCGATCGATATTTACCTTCCGAACGCAAAGTACCAAACATCGCTGCCGGCTTTGTAACCACGTCGACCGGTGTCGTTACCATAAACCTGAGTTGATCCACCTTTCGAGTCGTGTATCGGGAAACCTCCGCGACCACGGGGCGTACACCTTGTGTGCCTTGCCATCCACGCTTGCGGACAGCACCTCCAGCGATCTCGAGGCCCCGCAGGCCAAGATGGCGCGGGTGTTCTCCGGGAGATGTTGCAGCCAGAATGACTTTAGCAGCTCTAAGCCGACCTCATCTCCACCCAGCTGTTTCAATTCTCAAAGCAACTGTCTGGAGGTACGATCGCCTTGCGTCAGCTTTGCTTCTTTACTTACTGAAAGTCATCGTATCAGCTGCTCCTTTTGACGCACATAAGATCAGTCCCCCAGCAGGAGAATCTATATAGTCTAGATCGTATTGCAACAACGAAAATCCTAGTCACCGGTGCTAACAGTCACATTAAATAGTAACGGGTAAATTCCCCAATAGCTTGCGAAAACGATGATGCGATGATAAAACAAATCCGCGCATTGGAAAAATTAATGACTCGAAAATAACGAACATAGTGCCGTCCGTCTGCATGCGACATCCGACCATTCAGGGACGGCCCGGCGGTCAATATTCAAGTCCCTAGATTGACAAACGTCGTTCTTGACATTTGTCACTCCAGTCACCCGTCAGGCCGCCAGCTGTATCCACGGTCATTCAATGCAGCGGCAGAGGCGAATTCACGATGGCGCTCAGGTTCGAGAAGAAGAACTCGTGCGCTGGGTACAACTGATCTACCACGATTCAAAAAGTAAAGTTCGAAGTGTGGCGGTTGCATTAAAACAGCTTCGTTTCTCTGTTGGTGTTCATCAAGGAAACGTTGTTTTTCTTATGGACACAGTGACATGGCACATCCTGCATTAAGAGGCCTATGATCCAGAGCAACTTATCGAAAAATGGAATGATCGCGTTATGCAACATGGTCTCAGAATGAATCAAAATAATACTGACGATTCACCCCCTTGAGACAAGTGCAATCACTGTCAGCGGCAGTGACCTGCCCAGAACTGAGCGATTTGAATATCTCGGGTCAATGCTATCAGCCATTGGAGAACTGCCTTATGAAATTGCTTGACACATTAGCGCATCCCGGATGAAGTGGCGGCTCAAAACTGGGGTTCCTCGTGATCGACGTATCAACGAACGTCTCAAATCTAAAATTTACCGCAACGTCGTCCGTCCTCTCGCCCTCTATGGGTCTGAGCGTTAGCCGACTATAAAAGACAATGAACAACATCTTCCGGTAATGGAGACAAAGATGTTGGACTAGTGGCATGATACGTTTTGATCAGCTCAGAGGTGGCGGCGAGGAAGATGGGGCGGCAACCCTATCGGCCAAACCAAAACCAAGTGGCCGAGGAGAACCTCTATAGTGGTGGCACCGGGAGACGCTGTAATCACTTTGGTTTGCGATCAGGGGGCGATCAGACCCGAGTCTGCACGGGGACTCATCTGAAGTGACAAATTGGTCACAAAACCTTATCAGGGGTATACTGATGCCATGGGAAGCGGGAAAGCCCCTGGACTCACATACTTCGGTTGAACTCCTGTTGTATGTGAAGACAGCTCGGTTATTTGCGGTTGGCCCCCCTAGCGGGAGTTTGATGGTGGTTGTGATTATGCTCAAGCGAGAAGAGACCTTTGGACCTCGACGTGGCGTTACGTATCAATACTGGTGCCGTACTCGATAGTTCGGTAGAGATTTAGGTAATTCTTGCATCTACCAGTATGAATGCTAAGCCATGCACTTGGTATAGACTGGTACCGTTGTTGCTTGTCTCAGCGGGGCTCTGATTGTGGTCACAAAATCAATCCGTGTCTGAAGAGGACCGTAGGATTAAGTCTCACGACAGGTGCCTACGTAAAACACCATGGGCTTCACATCCGAAATGAGGATATCTGCGATAAATATGGGGTTGTGCCGATCGTGAAAAAAAAACTGCGAGAGAGACGTCTTCGATGATATGATCACGTAATTCGCAATAACGAGATCAGGCTTTTGATAGAATCAAATGGTTAAATCGATTACGATGAGCCAACTCCGCTTGTGAACGGGACAAAGGCTGAAGAAAAAGAAGACGTTGTTTCGTGTCAAATTCTTGAGCCTGCTTGTGTTAACAACAAGAGTAGCATTGTTCCAGCTGAAGAAATCCAGCTCCGCATACCATCTTTCAATTATCTCCATAGAGCTGCATTAAGTTTCCATCTTTTACCAGTTTTCTGCCTGCCAGGCATATTTCATATACGTGAACCACAAAAGTCAACTTAAAGATATATTTTGCCCCTAATGCGCTTTCCATTTAATAAATTTAATTATCGAATTTCAAAACAAAAACCCTACAACTTTGTATATCAACTGCGAAATTTTCAGGCTCCTAGCATAACTTCCATTTCCACCCTCAACCCATCCTATACCGCATAAAAAATAATAAAACTCTGTTGCTTCCTTGAAAGATAAACCCATACGTGATGAGAAATATTCCCATCTTATCGAAAATAATATTAAAGAATCAACAGTTTTTCCCAGAACAACTTAACAAACTCCCTATCTAACTTGGAATTCCCGCTGTACATAGAAGCCTTAACAGTCATGGCAGCATCCGTTAATTTTGTTGATTTATATGAGTTTACTTTCAGTTTCAGGATGCTGCGAGTTTCAAACGTAGGCAGGAGGTAGCACGGCGTGTGTAAAAACGGCTGTGGTTCAACTTAAATATTAATAAAATTCTTTCGATTAAACCGCAGGTACCAGCAGAATAAGCACATGGAAAGTCTAGAGTGTCGGTTATCCTTCGAAGCGCATGACTGTCCCAGTTTGATATTTTTCAAAGCCTTCGTCCTCTTTTTATGTCGGACTTCTTTCTGGAAGAGAATCGTTTATAGGAATACGGAGCTTAAGAGAAGCATAAGGTAAAAAGTAGCTGCAATTGTTGATAAGGGAAGCAAAATTGAGTAGGGTTAAAAGGAAGGAGGAAACATGGATAAGCTCCCTTGGCTGCAGATTACTATCGCCGATTGTTACTTTCAATATGGAAATTCCAGCGCGTAGTATAATTCTTTGCTGCCTTTGTGTGAGTTACAATTGCAGCAAAGCCTTTTCAATATTAATTATTGATTAAAATTTCATGGTTCGCCGATGATAACACTTTTTAAATAACCTATGAAAGGGGAGCTCCCATAACTGTGTCAAAATAAACCTCACCTTTAAACTTAAACGCAATTTTAATATAAGACATGTAAATGCGGCAATATGTATCCCTTTTCATGCAAAAATGTATTAACAATAATCTCATTGAAACAACCCCAATTCACCCTTCTTAGGTTCATCCATTACATTGCACATAACACTGTTGATGGAGCTGAGTCAATTGTTCGGAATGATTTCCAATGAAACCGTATTTCAGCTGAAACTCATTAAGAACCTGCACTCATATGTTGGGATCCTGTTCAACTTGCAATTCACATTAATCTCCAAAGTCCATTTCGTGTTGCTCAAAAGGTAATCCATTTAATCCCTAAAGAGTTTAAGGGATTCCACTGCCACGACCTTAGACAGAAAACTTGTAGCCAACTACGTGAGGATTCTGAATAGACGACTTTCAAGTGTTGAAAATTGTTCGGGATTCTTTGCAATTGACCTATGACCACAATTCAGGACTGGTCAACATAATCAGGTGGGAATTGGCAGTGTCAATTCCCAAGGGTCTCTAGTTAGCACTTCAAATTTTGGCATGAATAGGGAGACATTGTAGTTGGAAAGTGTTGATCAGAAAAACTTGGACCATTGTCTAAAATAATACCTGAAACCCTTTTTAGTGAATTATTCACTACTAACATAACGTTCTCAAGTTAAGTTATTCAGTCCTAATTTGCCTAAATAAGATTAAAGATTCCAATAAATTAATGCTGAACATATTGAAATAATGTTTCAGTTGAGAATTACGTATAAGATTATAGTGGGGTCAAATGGGCTCTAACAGACAGGGGAAAGTTCCTAGATGGCAACAATGTTTGTTTATTCGAATCAAATGTATGTTCCTCCCTCTTCCTCCGAATCCCTCCCGATAGTAGATGTAGCCTGCCCCGCATCGCCTACCACTCCCCTTCTTACCCCTATCCTTGTCGAATACCTCATTAACAAACTTGATGCCAAGGTCGGACCTGGCTACGATGGTCTTCCGAACCTCTTTTTGCTCAAAACTAGTACGTCCATCTCCCTTCCCCTATCTCTTATTTTCAACAAAAGCCTCGAAGAGAATCATTTTCCCAGCTTGTGGAAACAGGCTCCCATTATGCCCATTCACAAAAGTGGCGATCGTTCGCTTGCCGAAAATTACCGTCCCTTTTCCCTCCTCTCCTCCTGTTCCAAAATCCTGGAAAGATATGTCAGCCCACTTTGGCCAACACATAGTGAAAGAACAACACGGCTTCGTTAAACGTAGGTCCACTGCCTCCTACCTGCTTGACTTTACCAACTTTGTCGCCAAATGTCTAAATTCACGGCAAGAAGTGCATACCATTTACACTGACTTCGCTAAAGCCTACGACACTGTAAATCACAAGATACTTCTATCCAAACTCTCGTCCCTAAACGTTCCCATACCACTTGTTTTATGGTTTGCCTCTTACCTTTCCAACCGATCCTGCCGCGTCTCTTTTGACGGCTGTACTTCCCGCTCCTTCTCCCCCTCTTCTGGCGTCCCACAGGGGTCTATTCTGGGTCCTTTGCTATTTTTATTTGTTATTAACGACCTTCCTCCTCTCCTTACTTGTCCCTGTTTGCTCTATGCAGACGACCTTAAGCTGTTTTCCGCTATATTGTCGCCTATGGACTGTGTTTCCCTTCAGAATAATCTGGACACTCTCGACTAATAGTTTAGCGCTAAACGTCAGAAAGTGTCACTCTATGTGCTACTCCCTAAAATCCTCACCCACTTCTTTCTCCTACTCGCTTAACGGACATTACTTATCCTGCTTAAATTCCACTCAAGAGCTCGGAGTCACTTTCGACAATAAGCTCCGCTTTGACACCCATTGCCTCGATGTCATCAATCGAGCAGCAAAATTGTCAGGCTTTATTCTTCGCTCCTCCTCTGATTTTGACTCCATCCAACCCTTCTTAGCTCTCTTCAATTCCCTCGTAAGGAATACCCTCGAGTATTGCTCTGTGATCTGGTCACCCTCCCGTAACTGTGATTGTCTTGCCCTTGAAAATGAGCAACGTAAATTCACCCGTTCTCTCTTCTTTAAGAAAAGCTTCTCTCGTGTGGATTACCCCTCCCGCCTCCGCTTTCTAAACCTTCCCTTCCTACAACAGCGTAGATCCTATCTGTATCTATGCACATTCTTTAAACTTTCCTCGAGTCTGATGGACTGCTCCGCCGCTGACGAGATCACCTGCCGTCCTGCGTCTTATAACACACGTAACGCAGATATTTTCAACGTGCCCTTCGCGGAGCTCGAAGTCTATTTTCATTCCCCGATTCCCAGGCTTTGCCGAAATTATAATGCAAATCAGCTTGGTCCTTTTAATTTCCCTACTTTAAGTAGTTTTAAACGTAGGATAAGTTTTTTGCTTTCTCCTCCTCCTCCTGAGGACAATAATTAATTGGAATTCTCTCTGCTTGTTGTCCGTTAAGTAAATAAATAAATTAAATAAATAAATGCACTACCTCCCAGTTAGTAGCCCCAGGTAACCACCAGTCAGTAAGGAGATGAACAGCGGCGATGACGACCCAGCATGGCACGGACTTATGTAGTGCCTTACTACGCCAGAGTGATATCTCACGGAAACGGCTCTCAGGCTAATAGTGCAGCTGCTTCCGTCCCAATGACAAGCTTGGCAGGACTACCAGCACGTTCAAAACTATGACACTTCCAAGCTAGCAGTGGATACTCAGTTGAGATAGACTCCTGACTAGCACCTTATTTCGGCTCTGAATAGAAACTACCATAACGAATCGTGTCAAAAACGCCAAAAAGAAGAAACGCCGTCGAGCTCGAGATCGGAAATAGACCACAAGCAAAGATGGCAGGTGACACTCTCTTGCCAGGGAAAAAATGGACGAACTCGCCAAACAGGCGGAAAAGAAAGTAATCTCGCCAAAGAGAATGGTCCGACGAGACTTGAAGAAAACAGGTACAAGAAGTGCGTGACGACCTTACATAAAATGAAGATTGCTTCCATCGTTCAGCAAAACACCTCTGTCATTGTCCAAAATGGCATAGTCGAGACGAAGTTACTCCTGGACCATATCACCCACCAACGGAACTCCAGAAGACCGCCAAAAAAACTGGAGAAACAGCGAATTGCTTGTGCTGCCTCTCGCTAAATAAAATGTGACACCCTCGGTTCCCGTGAAAGAAAAATAGCATAAAAATGGAGCCAGTTACGCAATAAGAAGACTTTCGCGAGGTTATAACCAAGCGAGGTTTAAAATGGGCAAAATCACTGCAACAACAAGATATCAACGGCAGCGACTCAACTGTTACAAAGTCGGGGTCAAGTGTGAGGAAAACATCAGCGCCAAAGAGAAAGTGAAGGGACAAACAAGGGCCATAAGCCCTCCTCTTTGAACGAAGAGGGACCTTTCGCGGAAGTTCTTCGAGAAACCTGCAACAACGGACAACCTGGGGAACTTTAAGGTAGACGCCGGGACTTGCCGAACTTAAATCAAAAACCGGCAAAAACGAAAACGTTCCCCGAGACAGTCCAGAGCATTCGAGGCTTTTCAGACTAGAACCCAAACGAACCCTTTATATCAACGATCAGAACTATCTGCCGAACAAAGAAGAGGTGATAGAAGCGCTATGAGTAACCTCAAGATGACAGTTACATCAGTCAACTTCTGAGGGAAAAAACTGGCTAGGGTCACTTTTTTTTAGAAGACAAGGCATTAACTTCTTCATTGCGGGAAAATAAAGATCGGCGGTATAATCTAGAACGTAAGGTGAAAGGCAATTCTGGCCCGCTGCTTAAGCGCTTGCCTACAGCCACAAAATTGTGGTTTGCAAAGCGTAGGACAGAATCAGTTTGTGTTACATGTGTTGCAAACCCAGTCACAAAGCAAAGACTTCCACATCGTTGAAAGGATCGTGGTCTGCACAAAGAACACTTTCCTCATGTTCCCGATTTCGTGCGGTACCTGATCTTCAAAGAAAAGTTGCAACCAGCAAAAAGTCAAGCACCAGGATCCACATCCTACAAGCAAACGTGCATAGGAGTGCAACTGTTCACGAACTGATGGGGCAGTTGGTGCAAAAAAGAAGAACTAGCCTGTTGCTCCTCAGCGAGCATTAGCGAGATAGGAGTTCACCATTGTCGTATGCCGATATATACCGCCCTGTTGCCATCTACGTAAGAGATACGGTCAACTTGCACTTGCGGGGCCATGATCGAGAAGATGAGTCCAAATAAACGACATGCCTCAAAGGACGAGATGTGAAAAACGGAGGGATGAGTTCTAGTTGGAGACGACTTGACTTCCAAAACCTTCGAATAGGGCATGGCTCTTGGGATACACAAACTTTAAAGAAGCCCGTTGGAACGGTGTGGAGACGCTCTAGTATCGAGTCACTTAGCGGAGATTCGTTCGAGCTCCACACTCAGTTAGTGAGACTCACCTCGACTAGAAACTCACCCGCCTGAGTGGTTCGCCTAGCTGTTGACGGCAAGTTGAGTCAGTTGTGGGAAAACAATTTTTTGCCGAGAACGTGTTAATTAAATTAATATTAGCAAATTAGCCAAAACGGTCCTAAATATCGATACCACTCCGACGCCCTGATTGCAGGAGCGCTATCGCTGACGTGACCTTTGCTACGAAGTACTTAGTGTCAGAGAGGCAACGATTTAGGGTACTGGAAAATTTCCTAGCTAATGATCAACAACATATTTCCTTCGAAATTGACGTTCAGCAAATACCACCCATGTGACCACCCCCATCTTGGGAAATTTTCCAAAGCTCGCTCTAAAGGGGTAAATAAACTACTAGACTCGGTCGCAGATGGAAGAACTGCGATTGAATAGTTAATGAACTCAACAATGAGCCTATTCACCCCAGTTTATGTTGCATCGGCGCCTAAAAAGTTGCTCAATCACGAGAAGTTAACTGTGTTAAGGTAGACGGACTGGGAAGGAGCTGCCTCAGACTTCGACTGATTGCGTTTGACGTTTATATGGAGGGCACGGAGGTTCGGTTATCATTTAGTTACCCTGCTAGATGAAAACGGTAAAGAAGAAAGAAATCGTGCATGTACTTATTTCTGTCCACCCACCCCGAGTTCACGTTTTCAATAAGAGGGTATGTATTAAGGAATGACTACTCTTCACTGTAACGGAACTGGAACTGGAACCGGCCCATAAAGGACAAAAGGCCACCGGGGCGGGATGGTTTTCCCTGCGAAATACTGAAATTTGTATTCAAATATAACCCGGACTTATTGCTCAGCTCATTCAAAGCATGTTTGAGAGCGGGTGCTTTCCATTCAGGCGAAGTTGTAAGGCTCGCGCTGATAAGCAAAAGCAAAGGCGACCCCAAACTGTCCTCAGCAGTTTGTTAGCCACTACAGTGAAACTGTTTGAGACGCTCAAGAAGCCAAAATTAAATATTTCTCACCACAACAATATGGTTTTAAAGAGGATTAATCCACAATTGATGCGATTTGGGAAGTAGTCCAAGCGGTAAGATTGGCTGAAGTCCACAGTCGTCACTGTCGAGAAGTCAAGCGCTTTGTGGCACTCGATATTAAAAACGCGTTCAATTTTGTGAAAAACTGTGACATACCTAATATTCTCGGCTACCTTTCATAGATATGGGGGAACTTTTTAAAGGACTGCGCCCGACCCAGGAAAAACAGAGTAGAAAGAGAGTCACATCAGAGATGGTTCAAAGATCTATCCTTGGTCCGAACGAAATGGAACGGAACGATTCATACGATAGTCTTCTACGGCTCGAAATAGTTGATGAACCACATCCAATAATCCAATGAAATGATGTTGGGGCAATGGGAAACGCACGCACGATCGAACAAGTTCAGCGTACACTGGGAATGGTTATGCGGTGAGTCAACATGGATTCTCGCTAGCTCCGAAGAAAATCGAATTGGGCCTCCTGTACGAAGAGAGAGTTTCCACAGTCCTTCCTATTCTGGTTGGTGAAATCTGAGTCGCTAAATCACCAAAATGAGTTTTTTCCATAGATTCGTAACTCCGGGGACAAGTACTATTTTATTTGACGATAAAGTGGTTCTGAACCAGCCTTCTTGCCGCACTAGTTTTGAGGAGCAACTCACTGCTTCCTCGTAGTGCATTGACTACTCTTTTCGTAGGCAAGTACCCAACGCTTCGCAAAAAGTTAATTTTATCAAACTCTGCCTCACATCGCCACCCTATGGAACAGCCTGAACGAAAGCGGCAACAAATATTTTTGCCTGCGTGTAAAGAAATTCAAAAGCCTGAAAGGATATGAATTATAATGACCAAAACTTCCGGTTTGCAACCTTGTCTATAATATTTTGCTTAAGGTTAACGGAGCAAACCCACTGGAATTGTTTGCCTCCCCGTAGGGTTATTTATCGCTGCACCTGCAGGTACTGCTGACCTGCTGCTCCCACTCGTACAGACATCATGGGGATCCGAAACCTTTCCCAGGGAATGGAAGAAGGGGATGATAATCAAGATCACAAAGAACGGAGCCAGTAATGAGCATGACAATTGGACGGGTATCTCGTGATCCCTGTCGTCGCAAAAGTAACAGCTACGAGTACAGTAATCCAGGAATGCATCACAGAACATCTCGAAAGCTTGAACGACATAGAGAAGGCTGGTTTCTGTTCAGGATTCTCTTGTATTGACCACGTCAACACCAAACGGATCACTTTGGAAAAGTGCACAGAGTTTAGATCTTCGCTGCACCTGCTCTTCATCGATTTCGAGAAAGCTTTCGATAGTGTGAACAGGGAATGTATCTGGACTGCTCTACGCAGGGGCGGCATATGATGGGACATATGATATCACGTGCTGCACCGAAGTCTCGGAGGATTTTGGGGTTTAAAGCAGAGTCCCCCTGGGTTGCATTCTGTCCCCTTTATTATTTTTTCTTGTTATCAGTAATGTTCTTCATGCTGCCTTGTCCGGAGGACATGGAGAAGTTCAATGGACGATGACATCTTTCCTCAAACACTTCGGCTACGCTAATGACACCTGCTTAGTGTCTCACCGAGTCATGGATCTTGGTGAAATGGCTCCGGATTTGGAAAAAGAAGCAAGAAGGGTTCGACTGAAGACAAACACCAATAAAACCAAGGTTCTCAATCTGACGAGTCAATGCAGTCTGCCTATATGCATTAATCCGCAGTGGTCAGGGAGTTACTTGCACCTACTTTGCGGTCACGGAGCCAACAATAGCAGAATAATAGGAGTTCGCGTCCCATACTGCAGAGTAGATGTCTATACATCTCAGGAAAGGGAAAACATGAAGCCATCGTTTCTGTAAAGCGAGCCGACTTTCCTGCCCGCATTTGATCCGAGACGTGCAATGGTCGTTCAATCGAAATCACAATAAGCTAAGCTAGTACTTAACCTCGGTGGTAAGCAAGGGAATTTTCAGTCTTAAATACGTAGAATCGGAAAATCAAGATCAGTCGACTACATGTGGGCTGCTAAGCATCGGCGGACGCGAAGCGAAAAAGAAAGAGGTGAATGGGAAAGGCAGCTGAGGCTTCCTAACCCACATGTATCGAGTGGTTTCGGGTTACTGTCCTAGGCGCAAAAAAAGTGGTGTAGGTAGGTCCATATTTAATTAAATTTTCATCTGGCGATTTTTTCTTCAAAATCGAATAACTACAATTATATCCATCTGCCGTCTAAAAAGGATTTAATATATGGCGCCCAATGTGGGTTTGATTGTACTAACATAATGTCTTACTGTCCTATTGACAAGATATAATTTAAGTTAAATTAAAAGGCAAAAGTTATCATCATTCCAGGCTGGGAATTACAATATAATTGCTTAACCTACATGAACGCTCTCACTATTCACTAAAACGCTACTGAAAACAATAACTTTCTGGCGCCCAATGTGGTCGAAATTCCGGATCATTTTAAAATTTATTTCATTAGGTTAAGTTTCTTCGCATCTACTATACAAAACGTAATAAAGACTTTCATTCATCCTAATCTAAATGAAAAGCAGGATTAGCAAAACAAATCACATGACACCATTTCCTTAAACACATTACCTCTGATCCCTTAAATACCACGCGAACCATTCCACAATTTCCGCTTCTGGAATATCACTTTACTTATACTCATCCCTCTTCCACGGCACTCTAGAGGATAGACATAGATGTGACAATCATTCGGAAGCATTGCACGTATGAATATAGTCATTCACCTGAGAATTGCCCGACTACAACATTTTTTCTTCCTAGTGACGTGTCCGAAGACAAAATCACGTCCTTATATTGATGTCGTGTTCGTCATGATTTTGTTTTTTTTTTTTCGTCCATTTTTTGTCGCCTATTCTGACACATACAACGCATTATTGAAATGGTTCTGGATTGTATAAGGATCATATATGAGATTACGGAATAATCAGGAATTTGTTTTTGTTCAGAGATAATCGAGAAAATTGAATTCTGTTTAGCGATTCAGTTGCAAGTTGGCATATGGAGATGATATTACATCTTCCGGATTAATATCATGTACATATTAAAACATATCTGGAATATATTTGACAGAAAAGATGTAGATAAGTATGAACATAGACACCAGACATCTATAGTTGTCTCACTGAACAATTGGCAAATATCATCAAATTATAAGGTGTTACTATGTTTCATAAAATGAACGCTATTGAAGATCTGATTGAGAGATTGACAACGATAATGGACGAACTGTCATTTTACTTACTATAAAAAAGCGAAAAACTAAATGTATGCGTCCACAAGTATCTAAATGCAGTTTCTAATCACCATCAAGATTAGGAAATAATCAGGTAGCAAAGCCAAGTTTCTTATTTCCAAGTTAGTAAAATCTTGGGGTGGGTTTTATTGGCCTAAAATGGTTTCCTGGGTCAAAAACTACAACCTCAACTTTGAAGCGTGCAAAACGTCAAAAGCTACCAACCAAATGCTTCGGTTTGCAACGGTTAAGACGCTCATTGCAGATAAAGTATTTCAACGCTTGTATATCGATTGGATCATCGATTGGAAGGCATAGACGGCCGCAACCTTTGTGTTATTCACGCGAATGACTCCTGACCTCTGACTCATCTTGGCCTTCAGCTGTCTTTTATTGAGAACCTTTGGTCTCCACCTGGCTCTTCTCGAGTTCCTGTAATATTCGTTGCTAGACAGGCATCATTTCATTCACTTTGTCCATCGTCACACTGTTAAGAAGAACCATTTGTTTGCCCACAGCATTTTTCCTTTTCCTCTTGTTTAGCATCAAGTAGCACTTCCATTATTCTCTTTCCAAATTCCTGTCTCCCATCCTGACATCATACCCAAAACCAAACGTATTTTAAAATGTTAATTGGGAATTTTATCAATTTAATTATCTTTAGAAATTTCAATCATAAAACGCCCTCACCTTTTAAATTTCTTAAAACTTTACACCCAATCTATTTAAATATGTTATAATACTGAAATATTCCACTATCCAAAAATGATCATTAACCTTTTTGTTGTTGTTTTCGGATCGAACAACTGATGCGGCGGAGGTTTTTATTGTGGAAGTGCGTGGAGGGCAATTCTCGGAAAGCACCGTTGGTACAACGTGCCATTAAAGAAGCTATGGTTACCACGTCCAATTACAGTACCATTAGGAATTTCATCACCATCAGAACGTGGAACCACCGTTCATTACATTATTCAAAAAGTCCTAGGGACGTAAGGAACTGTTTGAAGGTAGGCTTCTTCTTTCATTCTTGGACAATCAGCGGAAACGAACCTTTTGGATTTTCGGTTCGGATGGATCATCATCATCATCATCAACGGCGCAACAACCGGTATCCTGCCTTAATAAGGAACACCAGACATACCGGTTTTGCGCCGAGGTCCACCAATTCGATATCCCTAAAAGTTGTCTGGCACCCTGACCTATGCCATCGCTCCATCTCAGGCAGGGTCTCCCTCGTCTTCTTTTGCTACCATAGATATTGCCCTGATAGACTTTCCGGGCGGCATCGTCCTCATCCATACGGATTAAGTCACCCGCCCACCGTAACCTATTCAGCCGGATTTTATCCACAACCTGACAGTCATAGTATCGCTCATAGATCTCGTCGTTATGTAGCCTCCGGAATCGTCCATCCTCATGTAAGGGGCCAAAAATTATTCGGAGGATTCTTCTCTCGAACGGCCAAGAGTTCGCAATTCTTCTTGCTAAGAACCCAAGTCTTCGAGGAATACATAAGGACTGGCAAGATCATTGTCTTGCACAGTAAGAGCTTTGACCCTATGATGAAACGTTTCGAGCGGAATAGTTTTCGTAAGCTGAAATAGGCTCTATTGGCTGACAACAACCGTGTGCGGATTTCATCATCATAGTTGTTATCGGTTGCGATTTTCGACCCTAGATTGGAGAAATTATCAACGGTCTCAAAGTTGAAGTCTGCTATCTTTATTCTTCCCGTTTGATCAGTGCGATTTGATGTTGTTACCACCGCATATTTTGTCTTGCCTTGATTGATGTGCAGCCCAAGACCTCGTACCGCCTGATCGACCTGGATGAAGGCAGTTTGTACGACTCGGGTGGTTCTTCCCATGATGTCAATATCGTCAGCATAGGCCAGTAATTGGGTGGAATTAAAGAGGATCGTAGCTCTTGCATTTACCTCAGCATCCACTTTCTCCAACGCCAGGTTAAAGAGGACGCATGATAGGGCGTCCCCTTGTCGTAGACCGTTGTTGATGTCGAATGATCTTGAGAGTGATCCTGCTGCTTTTATCTGGACTCACACTTTGGTCAGGGTCAGCCTAGTCAGTCTTATCAGTTTCGTCGGGATACCGAATTCTCTCATGGCCGTGTACAGGTTTAACCTGGCTATGCTATCATAGGTGGTTTTGAAGTCGTTGAATAGATGGTGCAACTGGTGTCCATATTCCAACAGTTTTTCCATCGCTTACCGCACAAAGAAAATCTGATCTGTTGCTGATTTGCCTTGAGGGAAGTCTCTCTGTTATGGGCCAATGATGTTCTGGGCGTATGGGGCTATCCAATCTAACAAGATAGTGGAGGATATCTTACAGATGGTACTCAGCAACGTGATACCTCTATAATTGCTGCACTGTGTGATATCTCCCTTTTTATGTATGAGGCAGATAATGCCTCTTTGCCAATCGTCAGGCATTGATTCACTGTCCCATACCTTGAGCACAAGTTGATGAACCATTTGGTGTAACTGGTCGCCTCCACATTTATCCAATTCGGCTGTAATTTCATCGGTTCCTGGCGACTTATGATTTTTAAGTCGATAAATTGCACGGACTGTTTCTTTTATACTTGGAGGTGGGAGTATTTGTCCGTCGTCTTAGTTGACGGGACCTCCAAATCTCTGATGTTCTGGTTCTTCAGTAGCTCATCAAGTGGTGCGGTTGCCCCCTGTACTTTTCTAGTTCACAGACTTGTTGGCTCTCCCAGGCTTCCTTTTTCCGTCTGTGAAAACGCTTCTCCGTTCGACGGAGTTCGTGATAAGTCTCTGCGCATGCCCACGTTCTTTAGCTTCCGTAGCTAGCTTACATTCATCGTCAAACCAGTCGTTTCGACTCTTTTTACGGCTGGGGCCAAGTATGTTTCTGGCCATATTTATGATAACGTTCTTCAGGTGGTTGTGAAGATCATTTGTTAATGTTCATCTTCAGGATCTCTGTTGACTGCGGTTATTGCGACATCCATATCCTTCTTATAGATGTAATGGAAAGCTGTGCTGTGGATGGCTTCAGTATTCACTCTCACCTGATGGTCAGAGGATATTGTAGGTGGTGTCGAGCTCGGAGCACCATGCCAACAAGGTAGTCTATATTGGCCCCCCTATATGTTCTGGGATTCATTAAGGCTGAGAGGTGGCGGCGTTCAATCAGCACGTGGTTGGTTGAAAGTGGTCCCCTCTGGATCGTCGGTGCCTTGCGTTCGGAAAGTAGGACTAGATCCAGGTCTAGAACCACCACCAGAAATGGATGATCGCATAGTAGGTCGTCGGGGTCTTCGGCAATTCCCGCGGCATGCTGATACCATCGTAGGTTCGCCGGAAAACACAGAAATGTACCAGTCCCTGCAATTGCTCAACAAGAAACCAAACTTGCCGGAAGTTCTGACGACTGCTACCCAAAATGGAACACCACCACCACAACTACCTGGTCAATACAGGTGCTGAATTTTCGGTTCTTCTCGTATCCTGGCAGTAAATTCTTCGTTGATCCGCACGTTTAGTTTCATGCAGGTAGACTTGAGTTTACACCTTCGACGAGCGTAGTCTCTTTGAGCCCGTTAAACATAATGTTCAGCACCACATCAACGCTATACATCACCATCGCAAAAGCTCACAGTCGCGCTGAAAGAGTTCGAAGAACTTCTTAAGCAGGGTATTTGTAGACCTTCAAACAGTTATTGGTCTCACCCATTTCACATGGTCCCTAAATATAATGCCGAATGGAGACCATGGGGAAACTATAGACGTCTAAACGATCAGACCAATCCAGACCGATATTCCAAACCATTCATCCACGACTTTGGCGCACTCTATCGCAAACTGCACTATTTTCTCAAGCTTGGACTTAGTCAAGGCATACCAGCAGATCCCTGTAACTCTCGAAAACTTTCGGATTCTCCGAGTTCACTAGCATGTCATCTGGACTATGCAACGTGGCGCAAGCCTTTCAGAGATTCATTCACTTTGTGCTACACTTGAGGCATTGCCTCAGCAAGATGCACAGCTAGCCGTATTCTTTGATTCCTCAGACATCCTAGGCGCTGCTCTTCACCAAAAAGTAAACCAAATCTGGCAGCCGTTGAGCTTCTCCAAACAACTCAATCCCGCTCAACAGAACTACAGCACCTACAATCGTGAGTTATTCGCCGCGCACCGCACAATTAAATACTTCCGTTAGTCCCTTGAAAACAAGCCGTTTACATTGTTTACGGACCATAAGAAACTTGTTTTTGCTTTGAAGAATAAGTCCGACAAAGCATAGTCTCACCAACTTCGGCACTTGCACTTTATCGGCCAGTTTACTGCTGATATTCAACGGCGCTTGAGGACCAACTCCACATACATATTTAGGGAGTTTCCTATCTTCGGCTCAACATCTATTATATACTGCGAGATCTCAAACAAGAGACCAAGGCCATATATTCCGACCGATTTCCGAAAAGAAATATTTCAAGCTGTTGACGATCTGGCGCACCCAGACATTCGGATAATGAATCGGTTAGTCACCGCGAAGTATTTCTGCCCATCCATGAACAAGGACATTAATTCTTGAGCCAGACAGTGCATCGCATGGCAGAAATTCAAAACTCCAAAACATGTGGTGAAAGAGGTAAGTGTGTTCCTTCGACCTACCAAGCGTTTCTACACGAACCACCTCGACATCATTGTCTCTTTGCGAGATTCACACGGTTTCAAGTGTTACCTCACAATCATCGATGAGTTCACGCGGTGGCCTAAGGGTATACCTCTGAAAGATATCACTGCACAATCTTGTCCAGAGGCCCTTTGTCGAGAATGGATCCCAAGCAATTATAATCAGCGACCAGGGAATGTAGTTTGAGCCTTCCTTTTTCTCAGAGTTGGGCAGACTACTCGGCTTTAAACGCCGCCGGGCAACCGCGTACCACCCGCAGTCCAATGTAATGCTCGAAAGGTGGACGCTAAAAGCCGCTATAATGGCCCAAGATGACCCTTCTTGGTCGCAGGTACTGCCACCCCTTCTACTTCGCCTTCGGACAACCAATCCAGAAGAATTTTTGACCGCGAAAATTGTTTTTCGTAGAGAATAAAGTTCAAAACCAAGCAAACAGAAAGAGGCACTCCTCTCTGATAATTATCCATTAAAACCGACTCTCTCTAGAGTGTTCACAATTGAGTGCTTTCGTTTTAAAAATTGTTCACCTCGCTACGATCTCACACTCGTCCAACACAAAAGAATAAGGCATGATCTGTATTATCACAATAAACCTACCCTTGCTTCAGGTATAAAGGTATGTACATATGTGCCGTGAAGTGTCTTAGCTAAAAGCAGGAACGAATGACTCAAACAATATCACTTCTCCCTCAACGATGTATGACAGGGTGCAAGACGAATACTGAAAAAGGTCGCTGAGCCATACACGTTGCGGTGCGGAATCATCCGTGACAACTACTTTGCATCACATCCTGGTAAAAATTAATGTAAACATCACGGATAAGAATCTTGTAATGACTGTAAATTAATACCACACTAATCCAATGGTTGGAGATTAAAGGATACTGGATAGGTTTTCGAACAAAACATTTAGTAAACTAAAGTAAAGTTTAGGCATTGGACGATTATACCAACCAGTTTTATAAGTGGTGTCCGGAGACCCTTAAATCCATTATGGTATTATTTGTCTCATTGCGTAAGACTGCCACGTGTCGAGAATACTGTAGATATCCCTCTCCACTGATTGTAAATTAAAGATGTTTGCAGAGAAGAAATTAGTCCCGTGGGTAGTCATAATTAAGAGGCACAATATTTTACACACTATTTCCGGGTGTCCTAGTTGGTAAAACAAATACATAAAATGTGCGCATATGTTACCAATGGGTTGTAAGGATGTAAACTCATTCGAAAAGAGTAAATATTGAGAAAAATTTAGAGCTCATAAGTTTCCTAGTATCTTACTTGCTCTCGAAATAAATTGATATCTTTTAAACGGCACCACTAAACAATCTACAATCATAAAATTATTATCAAATTTTCTAGGAAATGTAGAAAGTTTTCTCATTACAACTATCTGATGGGCATCTACGATCTTTTCCGCCATTTGCGAGTAATGCAATCACATCTCAATTCCATCCCCTATTCAACAGCTCATCTGCAGATTGCTTTCTTCCCTCGTTTACGACCCGTAAACGATATTTTAAGCGTAATAGCTGCAATTCTTGAACCTTCCCTGCACATTTTGCGTATCTTAGTCTTGACTTGCATCCTTGTTTTTCGAATCTTTCTTCTGGTTCCGATTGAAATATCTTTCTGCAAGGATGCTATGAAGCTCCAATTATATCTACGTCGGCATAAAACATATCACTGCAAAAATCTTGAAAATAGTTTCATAAAGTTTTAAAATTATGAACAGGAAATCAAGAAGTTGGTCCTGTAATTACCTGCGCTTACACATGCTACTTGAACTGCAAATGTTAGATACATGTATCTAGAGACGGAGATACATACAGAATTCGTGTAATAGCATGCAAAAAAAGTTTTTAAATTTTTGCAAAAGTTTTATGAAATGGAAGTGGATTCAATTCCATGCTCTTTGCCTTCATATCACGCTCCAAGCCATGTACAATACGCAGGACTCAACTTAGTTTACAAAGGGAAATTCGCTATGAGTCCTACATGTTTCCGACTGTTTCGCTACTCGTGATTTTAATTCAAAATTCGTGGTTTGGATTGGCTTCTGTACAACCCGTTTCGTGAATAGAACTTTTCGTTGGAATTAAGTTTGAAGAATAATTTGAGGACGAGAATGTCGTGGATTCCAAGGAACTAGCAGGCTATTTTCTTCGTAAAAACACAAGGCACGAATTCAACTTTCACCCCTTTCAGCACTGCCGCATATTCAAATATACGCTATATATTCCGAATTACTAATGTATCTTCTTAACTTCAGCACAAAACTAAACACTAACCTTGAATATATCTTGAATTTTCATTCAGATTTTCCAGATGAATTTCTATTTTGAAACGTTTAGTGTATTCAATGGCAAATGCCTTAACATATGTAAATGAGCTAAGAATGATAACAACGGGTCATAGTCATCACCCCTCCGAAGGATATATCCAACTCACTATATTCAAATGAAGTATATTGAAGATTGAAGGAGACGAGCAAAAGGATCTGTGTTCCGGTTGGATACAAGAAAACAATTTCGTATATTGTCGGCTAAGTGGAAATGTGATTCAGCATAAATAAAATGTGAAATGATGACTTTTGGAAGTTGGCGTAAATATTCGGAAAATAGTCGAAAAAAGCTGATGTTATAGGATATATAACAGCTACAATGCTTTGTGTATATTTAGACTTAATGCCTTGAAGAAATACGTTGATATTTTCAAGATGTGCAAATCATTTTACGAGTATATGAATTCCTTGATTAAAATAGAAAACCCGTATACCATGCCATATACACGCGTTCTACCTCACTCCCGCCCTTTCTGCTCCAAAGCGCAAACAAAATGAACTGGCAGGGCCTACTTCACATGATTACTCTAACCAGCAGGTTGCAGGTTGCGCTCTCTCTCAGTGCGCCCGGTATTGCTCCGGCACAGCACTCCGCCGCCAGCTGAAACCTGGGAGTTTCGGCGAGAGAAACCGCAGCGAGGCTACTCGGCTGCAGTCGACTCGCGGAAGTCAAGAGGAACTCAGCGCTCTTGTTTCCTTCCTCTCCCTCAACGATTACCTACCTTGTCGTGGTGAGGCAGCGCAGTTAGGAAGATCCTCCAGGAAACGGGAGGTGACACCTGAAGCCAAGCGATAATCAAAAGCCCAAGCCAAGGTGTGACTACCGTGCCGAGGAATGAATGGTCACGTTGGTTAAGATGTGGCCGTAAACGGTGAACTCTGGGTCCCAGGCGACCCCCAGTTTCAACTAACCTTCTCTCGACAAAAAGGGGCTCTGCCGAGGTCAACCTACTTTCCCCAATTATGAAAAAACAAAAAAACAAAAACATAAACCTGTTAAGCAAACACAATTAAACCTCGATCTTGACGATTCAACCCCGAGTCAAGGGGCAACTCTAAGTTCATCGATAGAGAACCTGAGTCTAGACTCAGATTCTCCACTTACTCAGATGGGAACCAATCCAATTGGGACCCAGTCCTTAACGGACGAGCCGAAGCAGGCCCCTTCTGTCAACACTCCTGACCCCAGGCTCCAATCGGCGCTACCTACTGAAGCTAAATACTTGTCGATGGGTAAGCACTTGTCCATGGACAGCAAACAGCCTTTGGGTAAACCGCCTCCGGGAAAACTGCCTCCGGCAAGCCGCTTTCGAGCAAACTGCCTCCGGGCAATGCACAACCCAAGGGCTATGCCAAGGTTGAGGGGAAATAATCGTTCGGGGCACCTGCGGCTAAGGGGAAACCGAAGCGGAAACGGTCCTCAGACGATCCTAACTCTTCGACACAAAAGGCAGCAAAGAGGGCTCGAAATGAATTAAACATCCTCCTTGATTAAAATAGGAAACCCGTACACCATAACGTACTCACGCGTTCTGCCTCACTCCCCCCTTTCTGCTCCAAAATACAAACAAAATTAACCGGCAAGACGCACCCCGAACCGGTCATGTTGCAGGGTGTGCTCTCTCTCAGTGTACCAAATATCGCTCCGCCACAGAACTCCGCCCCCAGCTGAAACCTAGGGGTTTCGGCGAGGGAAACCGCGGCGAGGCTACTCAACTGCGGTCGACTGACGGAAGTCAAGGCGAACGCGACACTCTCGTTTCCTTGCAGTGCTGTCTGCCTCCTGGAAGAAAAGCTTCAGCCTGTCCAAGGAGATTCTCTTGAGCTTGCTACCAAAGTCCAGACTGAGTGCTCCCCATCCTCGAGTATGTTATAGGACCCTCACTAGAACGTGGGTACAAACTTCAAATTCCCCAAGTATGTGGACCGCGGGCTGTGTGTGACGAAATGGCAATTGTGACTTTAATTTGGGCACGGCCTCTCGTAGTAGGCGCAACAATCCGGTCTCTACAATGCCATCTTTTCATCGAGGACCAGAACGCGGGAGTCGAAGATTTTCCCCGTACACCAGCTCAGCAGGGTTAGCCGCAAACTCCTCGCGAACGGCTGTACGGAGGTCAAGCAAAATGAAAGGCAAGCTCTGCAATCAGGACGGCTCGCCGTGCGCCATACTGGCTACCTTCAGGCTGCCAGGAACTTTCCGAGCTCCAAGAAGACAGTAAATTTAAATTGCATTAAATTGAAACACAAAAGTGCGAAATCTACTCTCGGCAGAGGACCTCAACACATGACTGTGCTGTTTGTCCATCAGAGGAATTACCTCGAATCACCGCGAAAACTGATCAATAATCGTGAGGCAAAACTAGTAGCCATGCGTGTCTCACTAAGGACCTATAATGTCAAGGGGTATAGTATTAAAGCGCCTTATCGACTTAGGAAATACACCCACTTCCTTCTTAGCATTTCTAGCGACCTTATATTTTTGGCCTCTCGCGCTCTCGCCCAAGAATTCACGTCCTTGTTCATGGAAGGCCAGAAATATCATACTTGCTAGATACTTATCGATTTCAGGCTCTGAACAACTGCGTCATTCTTCTGGGCCCCAGCGATTGCCGAAAAATAGACTGCGGTTGGGATGTTGATCTCGGAGATCCGGGACAAAGCATAAGCAACTAAGTTGTCTTTCCCAGACACATGTTGAATGTCCGATGTGAACTGACTGATATAAGCTAAGTGCCGAAGTTGACGAGGGGACGCTTTTGAAGCTCATAGTCCATAAACAGGGTAAACGGCCTGCCTTCAAGAGAATACCGGGAGTGCTTAATAGTCAAATACGTAGCTACATACACAATCATAGGCGCTGTAATTCCGTTGAACGGGATTCAACTGTTTTCAGAAGAAACACAACGGTTGCCAACTTTGATTCACCGTATCCTGAAGAGCAGCACCTACTGCCATGTCTGAGGCACCGATAAACACGGTTGGAGGTGCATTTTGTTGACAGAACACCAAAAGAGTAACGTCTATCCACTGTTGCTGGGTGGTTTCAAACGTTTGGACGCTTCTGAACACCACAAAACCACTCGCGAGTCCTTGGTCTTAAGACCAGACAGGAGGACATTAAGTAATGCCTGTTAGTTAACCGATTTGGGCGAGAAACGACGACATGCTCTGGAACCTTCTAAGGTCTTTGACCGTCTTTTGGTTGAAAGCCGTTAGGTGTTAGCGAATGGCCTTGAAATTCCACCTGCTGCTAGAAAAATTTACATTTGTTAACGTTGAGAATTAGGCTATTTCCTAGGGGGTGTAGAAAAATGCATGTGTGATATGTCAAATGCTCGGACTCGATGGAAGATGCAAACAGAACGTCATCCAAGTAGACGAAACGGAAGTCCAAGTTTCGTAATACAGAGTGGATGAATCTCTGGAAGGTTTGCGCCACATTGCACAGACCTAAAGTCATCCGAAGAGTCCAAAAATCGCTCTCTTTGGAATATCTTTGGAAGCTACAGGGATTTGCTGGTAGACCTTGGCGAGATTTAAGTGCGAGAAAATACAACACTTTCCCAAATGATGCGCATAATCTTGGCTGAGTGGAATGGGATGCCGGTCAGGAATTGAAATTTTCCGTGACAACCGAAGAGAGGTTGTGAGATCTATTAGGGACCTATGCTGCATATCTACCAGCAATCCATGTGTTTGTGTGTTTGAGGTGAGAGAGAGGCGAAGCCTCTGAGCACTCAGACCTTAGTGGTCCATTGCACTCGATTCCCCTATCTAACGGAATATCGTAGATTCGATTATGTACTTCCGTTAGTGGATGTGATGCTACCCGCTGCAATTATAGCATATCAGCACCAAAAATCTGATATCTGATGCGTACATAGGCGGGGCACTCATATAGAATGAATTCCGCTTCCTCATTACAGGATGTCCAGGAGGTCTAGGAGAATTCCTATTCTGATCATATGCCCAGCTAGTGTATTATGGTCAGTCAGAATGCCATCAAAATTTCCGCAAGTTTTATAATTGCAGTATGTTCCTTTGGTACTGACAGGAAAGGTTTGGTGTGTTTACCATCAGTAAAGCTCAACCACCTGTGATTATGGAAAGCTTGTTCCCAGTTTTTGATAGCCAATGCTGCTGGCACCCCAATTGCTGATTCCGGTCTGGGCATGGGGAAATTGAACCCTATTTTGCTGAAGCATCGGAGATTTCGCTTCCCTCTACACAACAATGCCCGGGTAACCAGAAAAATTCCACCGTATTGAATCTAAAAATATAGTTCAATCGATTTCTGTATACCTGAATAATTTTCGAAGTAATCAAAGAGCTCAATGCAGCTTGACTATCGGTAAAGATTGCGATGCGCCTGCCCTTCAACTGCTCGTCAATCATCCAAGTTACAACCCTTAGGATCGCATACTATTCAGCCTGAAGGACCATTGTATATTGCCCCAAGCGAAAAGCCCACTTCTGGCTTTTATTCGAGAGGTAGACTCCTGCTCCAGAACCATTTTCTGTTTTTGAGCCATCGGTGTAAAAGACGTTAGTATACCCTGACACGCACTCTTCTGGTTCGTCCCAGTTTTCTCTTCAAGATAACTTCATATCTTCTACCAAACAGATGTATGGGAATCCGAGAATCAGAAGGCATTGCGAAAACAGGATTCATTTCTTCCAATAACCCTTCCAATGCTCTGTACCCCCACGTCCATTGTTTCTCCATAGCACACTCTTAGGGCGGTCTTGCTATAAACCGGCATTGCATGCCGTATGCAATGCAGTTAACCAAATTGGCGCTGCGTAAGGCAGTATAGATCTTACCACTCTAGCTGTAAGCAGTCCACGAGTGCATCATGGGCCCCCAATAGTTGGTATCATTCTAGACGTCTTGGACGCCTTGGTGCAAACATTTTGTAAGTGCTGCTTGAAATTCAGCCCCGCATCTATTATCACTCCAAGACATTTAATTGTTGACTTTGAAATGATGATATGCTTCCCCATTCTGATACAAGAAGTGGTTTCCTGACGCCGCTTCGTGATAAGCACTGTCTCTCTTTTATCCTCCACGAGTGCAAGACCTGCATTTTTCAGCCGCTACTTTACAGCGGCAATTGCTTCGGATATATATAATTCCATATCCACCAGATCTTTTGCAACAACAATCACCTCTATGTCACCAGCGTAACCCACTATTGTAACCTCGCTAACAACTGAGACGTTGAGGACATCATTATACATAGCAGTCACAACCCAGAGCGCTGTGAAACACCTGCGGAGACAATGTATTCTTTGGTTCCATTGTCTGGGTTGTATCAGAGCCTTCTACCTGTTAAATAGCTGTCGACTAGCACAGTTAAGTAACTTGGTACACCAATCGCCGCCAATGACCTCCTTATAAGGTTCCCGCTGGCAGAGTTGAACGCAATTTAGCACGTCAAATGTAATCACAGCACATTACTTGCTAGTGCCACTCCTTCCGTGCATCGCATTTTCAGCTAAGCCAGTGACCAGTTTGATGACATCGACGCTTGATCTGGCGTACGGAAGCCGAATTGTCGGTCTGATAACCCTCTCAGAATTTTTACAGACTCGAGCAATCTGTTGTAGATTATTCGCTCCAACATCCCATAGTGTCCAATATACAAATAGGCATGTATGAAGATGGTTCACCACAAGGCATGCCAGGTTTAGGAAGCAGCCCTAACCTTTGTTTTTTTCATGTCCCTCATCCGCCAAGTATACTTCAAACAACTCTACGAATATATCTGGCATCAACTTAACGGCCAGCTTAAGCTCTTTGTCTGGTATGCCATCGAGGCGGGGCGCTTTGTTGTCTCTCAACCTACCGCAAATCCCCAGTACTTCTTTGGTCGTTACTGGGGGTATTACAGCCACATCCAAAGATATTTGTAGACTGTAACCCCTTGTACTCTCATGAGAGAACAAACCCGGAACTATTTTGAGTAGGAGATCAGAACATGTAGTTTGTGGAGTTACCTGACTTCTAAATCTCCCCATCACAACCCTGTAGGCGCTTCCCCATGGGTCTATATCTATCTATGATATATCAATCCCTCTTGCTTCGCAGAATAACCAACTTCAGGTTTCTTCAGGCTTCCTTAAAAACTCGCTGTGTAACCTTTTGGTTAATCCTACCCATTGCTCTCTGAGCCGCTCGTCTGGTCCGATAACACGCTCACCCGAGATCTAACAATCCACTATCCTCACGTCTCGGCATCGATGAGTTCCATGCCTTCGCGATACACTCCGTGATATGGATGGCTCCTTCCAAGGGTATACGTTGTATAGTGTCCAGGTCCAACCACACATATATAAATATTTGCGGGTCAGTCGCTTTCGCAGACCAACCAGACGTTCTCCCCATTTTTGGACGAGCAGATTTCCAACCGCTTAACTTGCTCCTCAGGTCAAAAACTATTGCTTGATGATCACTGTGGGTATACTGCTCACTGACGTTCCAGGGCATTTTGCGAGCTAGTTCAGTTCTTCAACCGGACCGGACCCCCCTTCCGGTAAATATTAACCTGGCCGTTATTAGCCGATATGAAAGCCTCCAAGAGGCAGCGCCCTCTTGCATTCGTTAGTAAACTTCCCCATTCTGTCGCCCATGGACACTGGCGATAACTTTTGGTTTCCGTCGTTTTGCATCCAAAACCAAACTGTCCAGCATGTCCTCGAATTCAGCCAACATCAGACTGAGATGAGCATGGAAGTTATAGACGTATATGCCGTCTACTTTTCCCCATAAGAAGCCACTTGTGCACTACCTCATACATTCCTGTATGGCTTGGTTTCCACATGCCCACAAGGCCACCCCACCTGTGTTGGATCGGCTACCCATGGATTATTGTTAGGGTTTCTATAGGGTTGGCTTAGTGTGAAAGTGACTATAAGTCACTTTGACTTTTGGTTCGTGGGTGGTCTGCGAGAGTAGGTCTTGCGCGACCCTACAGTGATTGAGGTTGATTTGGATCATCCTCATTTTTTCACTGCATTTACCACCTTTTCGAGTTTGGGACACTTGCCGCTTCCGGCAATATGCCCGCTGTCCAGGCCCTCCTTTTCATCATACAACATGCATTTGGAATCCTTGTTACAATCCCGAGCAATGTGACCTGTTTCACCAAATCGGCCAGACCGATCAACCTCACTTGTGCACACTCTCGCTAGATGTCCGCACGAGAGACACTTGAAGCGTCTATTCAATGAGATTTGCTCTCTAAGACGACAAACTACCCATCCAATACGAACCTTCCCGACATCCAGCAGCTTGCGCGCTGTTTGTGCTGATAATCGAATGACTGCGGTCCGTATACCTCCATACGCCTTTCTAAGGCTTACAATGGATGCTTCCTTCAAGTCATGTAGCTTGAACTGCTCCTCTAAGGCAGTGCAGATTTCCACCTTGAAAGTGACCTTATCTAGGTCTTTGCACTGTATAGCGATGTCATTCTTTTGAGCACCCACAGCAGCACTTTCCCCAAGTAAATTTTTGACTTCGCTGCAGGAGCCGTCGGCTTTCCTCTCTTCGGAACTTTTCAGTTTCAGCATAAGATCTCCCTTAAGGTTCCTCCAGGTCCTGCTTACATCCCTCCTCCTTCAAGTCTTTGAGATCAGGGTTGAGAGCAGGGTCGCCCTTCTTAGTATGTCTGCATGGGACATAATACCCGTGCCAGAAATGATGATCGTCTCAGGAAGGATCTCATTCTCTCCTTCTTCTTTTTTGGCTTCTTTCGACCAACCTTAGTCCAACCATTGTGTACCTTTTGAGACATCAGCTTCCTTGGTGCACTATTTTCCCACCTACCGTGGTTTTACAAAGTTGGCTTTACCGTGTCGATTTACTGCTACCCAAAGTACTAAACATCAATATCATACTAAAGTGAGTAGTCTGACATGCTAAATGCATATACATTCCGAGCTACGTCCAATTGGGATACTTCTGCACTCAAATATACTCACAGAAGATACAAACGAAACCTTTCATAACTGAAGCGCCAAGCTTCCGGTTTCCCGACTTGTTTCTGCCTCAATTCCCTCAAGCTCACCTTCATGAAAGTCATCACTTTGTACAAAGCAGATTGTTTTCCACAATTTGGGACGAGATATATTTAAAAATCCTGAATGGAAATAGGCGTATATAACCTCTTTAGGATAATACAGTAAGCGGATACTAATTTTCCTATATACCACGGAATCTAGGACAATGAGTACCAGAAGGATAAGAATGGAGTCACCGGATAGGCTACAAAAAGGACGAAATGTACTTTTTGGTAGAAGTGTGGGTGTTTCATAGTACATCATGGAAAATATTTCCAGCTAGCGGTAAATTTTGACCCGAAATTCTCTGCAACAGGGATTCTTAAATACCTCGGAAATTCCTTGGAGTCTTGAGCACGAAACTTTGATGATGAATTCCACCTATTTCACTCAACAGCCCATTAAATTGGAATCTCATATTAAATACCACTTAGCATTGACAACAACACTTTCCCAAGGCGAAAAAACTGGGTGGAAGCAAGCAGGGTCTATGCGGAAGAATGTTCAGGGAAGATACTAGATAAATTAGGATATACGCGTACATATAGAGAATTAAGTACTTTTGGGCTTAGGGTAAAAAGGGTAAAGCCAAGCTTGGGAAAATTTCAAGGACTCTCATACTTTCCTAATTTTTTTGCATGGATCGTTAGCCTCACCATCATGTTGGAGCCCGGTGGGCTTATATGATTATGTATGTGCGTATCTATGTGTATAGTTTCAAGGACGTATGGTGTGATTAAGCGTTTTGGGATAGAACCGAAATTCTTTCATTAGGCTTTGTCTAAGATACGATGCGTTGGTAATTGCTCTTATGGGAATTGAGGATTCGATTAGATTATAATGGAGGTCGGTTGGATCTGTAATGAGATTTGGGGTAGAGAAAATTGATGATGTGAGGACATTTCTGAATCTATCTTTAATTAACACCAGGATTATATGAAATCTAGGCGTCATGAAATCTGGGCGTTTTTCTCGATTATAATTATTTAGGGATTGTTCAGGGTTATCTGTGTGGAAAGACTTTTTGGTTAAAAAAAATTGTGATTTCTAAGCGTGGTGATGTAGGCGACCTCGTTCACCTTGAACAATTGGTGGAGTTGGATTATAACACTTCAAGTAAAATTTACGCAGATCAATATCACAAACAGAGAAAAAAATAAAAGAGTACCCTCAAAAGTGCCGTGCCTTTGTACTCGAGGAGGGCAATCAGGCCCGAGTCTGCACGAGTCTCACCGGAGGTTATCTGATATTATGGGAACCGCATGTGTCTCTGGAAACATAGGCTCTAGAAGAATTCCTGGAGGATGTGCTCCCGACTTAGTTATTTATATATCGCGCGGGAGCTATTTATGGACTCAGGTGCATTCTACAACTCGGGTACGGCACTCTTAGTTGCAGCACTGGTATGAATGTTGAGCCTGCACTAATTATAAATCAGTACCGCGGTGCCTATCACGGAGGGGCTCTAATTGTGGTCTCTAATAAATCCGTGTCGAAAGAAAACCGTAAGGTAATGTCTACACGGCGGGCACTCACGTTAAATACCCGGGACTTTCAACACCTCGAGAGGCCAATTAGCCAATTGGTTCCTTATGAACCCCTGCTTTGCCGCTTTCGACCAATTCTTTGAGAAAAAATTTTTTGTCCTTTATACAAAATAGGATAGAATAATAACTATGTGAATACCAGAATACAACCTTGGCTACCTTAGTAATAAGGTCCCTTTCTGCCATAAAATTTTTAGTCCATCAAAGCCATAATTTTATTTCATCCCACCACTCCAGGTCTTCCCGAAAAGCCTAAACTTCTCCTTTACTGTTCTTAGCAAAGTAATTTTAGGGTAATCTATTTGTCAACCACTCTATAATAATGGGTTCAATTGCATGGCATAACCGGCAATATATTTGGCATCCTTTTTTAAAGTAAGACCTGTCCACTGCCACATCTACTGATACCTCACCCATATGCTGCTTCAGGTAATCCATCGTTCGAGACGTGAAATACCTCAATTTTTGGCTTCAAAAAGAAGTCTACCTGCATCAGTAAGCGAAATTTTCCTAATTAAAACTCCCGGGGAGTCCACTAATCCAGTCTTCCTCAATAGTAAAACAAAACTACTCACCAAAAAAACCTTCTCTTCCTTCCGGGAAACTGCGCGGCACAGTCGAATGTCCTTGTGAGAGCCGACGAGGGCTTATCTGAAAATGCGCGGCAATTGTGAAGCGCATGCAGTCTAAAAAACGAGTCCTTGATCGCATTTCCTTCAATAAGCGGACATGGCAGGCAACAAAAAAGATGCTCTTTCTGACATTTGCGGATCAAGAAATATTTAACGATCCTCAGTGGCATTAGGTATATATAACCATTTAAGGATAGAAAAGCAAAGGCAAACTAAAAAAGAGTAAAAGAACCCGTACGCCCCGCTGAAAGCACCAAAAAAATGGATCGCACAAAGCCGATTGCAGAGCGAACTCGGTGAAAAGCAAAAGGAGGAAGGCGAATCTGAAAAAGATTACAGCCAGGTAGCCTCCAGGGCTCAAAAAAAAGAAGGCGAAAAGGGGCAAGAGGCAACCCGTCAGAAAACCCTCTGCCTAATGTTAAAGTGGACACGAATAGTAGAGCACCAAAATAAAAGGTGGGAAGACGAAGGAGGAATAGCCCGTAAATTCTGCTTATTAAGGAGATCCTTGGATCCTTGGATCTGGGTCTTCTGTTTGAAAACGAAGGGTGGTAAAGTCTTCGTCGAATTACGCCCGACAACAACAAACAAATGTAAATTCTGCGAAGTGGTCTAGAGAAAACTCTGATTGACAAAAACCCACATGATCCGTGATCTAGACTGCCTCACAGAAAAGACGAGACTAAAAGAGGTCATCGAGCGCGAATGTTCAGAGATAATCAACGCCCGGATGGATATCATCTCTGCAAATTCTCGAGGCCAACAACTGCCTGTGGTAGACGTTATCGAGTAATACGCGAGGAAACTTCAGCTGGAAAATTAGAACTGGTTGGGGCAATACGCAGTATAACTGCCCGGATAGCTGAGTGGTTAGAACACAAGGCTGCCGTACGGAAAGTCGCAGAATGTTGTACATACTGCCGCCAGTCTTAAGCTTGGAACTAGAATGGGCTAGGGCGCAGTTAACCTGATCAACATGCACCGGAGTGCAATCATTAATGAGTGGCTAGCGCAGTTCGTCCCCGCGGCGAAAAACTAATCTAGTGCTAATCAGTGACAGGTACCGAAACAAGAACATCGCTTTACGACACCTCAACCGCAGCGATCTGAGTTCAGGACGACATCCGCCTTACGACTCTTTGCCAAGCATACGGAGTTTAGAGATAGCGTTTTTCAGCGTCTATCTTACACCGAATTAGACGCCACCGAACTTCCCGCGAAGGCTTGATACTCTGGAGGACGCTGTATTGGGTACGGAACGGCAGATCCTGGTTTGAGGTGACTTATATCTCATCCAAACTCCAGAGAGAAAAGGATTCTTGAAATGGAGGCGAGAACAGGAGGTGCAATTTTAAACCCCGTATCGACTGCGAAGGAAGTATTAGAATCACTGGTATCTTAGGTAGACATGGTATTGTACCGGCATTTTTTCCTGCGCATTCCGTAATAGATGATAGCATCGTGGATGACGCCAAAAATTACCCTGTTTTCTCCATTCAATAATAATAATGAAAAAGACGGTCGTATTTTTTAAAAGAAAGGAAGACACTGGGATCCGATGGTAACCTGCAAAGGTATACGAACTGACATTCAGATCAGACGTACTACTCGGCGCATTCAACGAAAGAGGGCCCCTTCTAAACTAATGTCATCACATTTTTAGCAGACTTGTAATATCACTTAGCCACCTTTTATTTTCGACCGCCAATTGTGGGCATAGGCTCCCTGAATATGCAGAGGAGTAGTTGACTTGTGGAAAGAGTTCGTTGAGATTTCACCTTCGAGTCGGTTCCGTGGAGACAGGACAGGACAGGACTTTTGATAATTTTCAAATAATGCAAGCTGTACGCTTACCCTCTTGCCCATATTCCACAATATTGAATGCAGGCAGGCAACTGATCGTGATTGGGAGGAAATCATGCCGAATACTTCGACACAAGCACCCTCTTGTTGCTGTCGCTAAGCCGGCATGGACTTTTAAGTCCAAGGCCGGGACCGGCTGATATAATGAACAGCTGATGAGCTGGAGATGAAATTTATTGGAGTGGAGTGACTGAGGGAAGGACGTTTTTGTCTCGGGCAAAGTAACATCGAATTGTGATGGAAAAGTGACTTTCAAAGATCGTTTTCGTCTCGGAGAAAGTGGCATCGTTTTTTGAAGAAGGATTGACTTCGAAAGACCATTTTTGCCTCTGAAAAAGGAGCGTCGATTTTTGGTATGTAGAGTGAATTGCTGTCTGCCACCAATTATTTGAATAAGAACCGCAATCGATGGGAGCAGCTTTCATAAACGGCAGAAGCAGAGGAGTTTTTCTAACAACAACAATAACAAAATAAATATTTGCAAAAGCGAACTAAGCCTTAAGTAAAATACTTTTCAAATCAATTTAAATATTCCGCAATGAACGCTCGATGAATCTCTGGTGCAACAAGGGGCGGTAAGATGTTGTACCCGCCCCCGCCGCTATTTCATAATAGGAGCGGATGATGAAGAGGTTCATTTCTTCATTCCATTTCATCCGCTGCCTACGCGAACCTGCTCAGATGGTCGCCACGGACACGAAGCAGCTGCAGCAAGCGGAGTAATGCTCCTGGTCATCGTGGCGCCTAGACCTAGAACCGTCCCACGACTAGCGGTTTCGACGCCATGCTGTCCATTACGAGAGCCCGAAGATATTACTTTGGACTAGTGGCGTGAAACATCTGAAATGAGGATAACCGCGATCGATAGGGGGTTGCACAGATCGTGGAAAAACTGCGAGAGAGGTGTCTTCGTCACGTAATTCGTGCTAACGAGAATTCACTTGCCAAGATTCCTCTGAACATCGAACTCGATGGTAAACTACCAAAAGGACGGCCAAAACAACGGTGACTGGATACGCTGATTAGGGATTTAAAAGCCTTGCGACTGCATCCACATCAGGCATTTGATAGAAACAAATGATGAAACCAATCACGACGGGACGACCCCGTTTGTGAACGGGACAAAAGTTAAAGAAATAGAAAAAAATTGCACACATATGAAGAGAGCTGATGTGTTCAAAATGACTCTCCCACGTTGTCAAGCTTAGCTGAAGTATGTGTCGAAGGGACACTTCAGTAGAACTGCATTTAGGTGCTGGTCAATAGATCCTGATTCTACACAACACCGATAACCGCCTGTTCCATAGAGAAATTGTGTACACCGGAACAGTTTTGCTAGGAATGAATTAATTTAACATCAATAAACGTAAGCTTTCTCTGCAATCTCATAAATAAATTGCTCCAAGGAAGCCATATGATATGTACCTTCAAATTAAACTCGTTGTCCCCAAATGCCTAGGAGCTTCAAAAACACTTTCAACACATCCCAACTCCCTTCCATATAAGATATCTATTCAAATAAAATGCAAATTTAATTACGAAAACTCCATAAAGGGCCCTTTAATCCTCTAAAGTTTACCCTCCCACACTATTTTCCTCAATTCCGTCTCCACTTTGGTCTATTTTCTCGTTTTAGTCCGAAATGAACAAGTTTTTGTATAACATAAATTTTAAGCTGCACATCCAGAATATTTGTTTGGTTGTTTCAACCATTTCGCCAGCAAATAGTTTCCTTTCGTCCGCGGTAAAGTTAATTTCATGAGGTAGAATGGATGCAACGTTATCCCTGTTGTAGAGCGAAATTTTGTAGTCTGGTTATCACTAACTTCCGCCCACTATGCAACTTCACCATCAGGTCAATATGGTACATACACTTTACAGGATGTGCATAGAACGGAAGAGCCCTGTTTAAATTGGTTTCATCAGTTTGGAAGACTTTTGGAGCTTCCTGGTCTGTAACCAAGCTACTTTGCATTATGTTTCACAAAGGGTACAAGAGTGAACTCACCTTGTAACTTGGTGGCTCTTCCAGAACCCATTCTAGCTCGTAATGCTACTTGAAGTTAAGACACTTTCCACTTTGAGTAATTATCTTCCAAAATGATTTATGAATAAGGAAGGAAGCAACTCAATCCCAAGTCAGTCAACACAGTCACTCCTAGATTGATGACAAAATGTTTCTAAGTAGATTTTAGGCCGCTTCGGGGTCTGAAATCCTGGGGAAAAAGATGTGGCCATATGGCGGACGATTCATATGAAACAACCAGAAGAAGGTTTTTGCGAACATGCAATATATTCGAGATAATCCGAATATTGCATGACTTCGTCCCTACCGGAATATATTCTAGGCTCTAAGGACATTACTTTGCTTCAGCTTTCGTCACAGAATACATTTGACTCCGGAGAACTACTCACAAAACATATGTGGAATATGTATTAACTCATCATCAACCTTGGAGAGGTTTCCTGGGACATATGTCATTCATTTTATCTCATTTCGTTAGCATCTAATGGATAATCTTTGTATGGTGTACCTTCATCAATCATTACATGCATTTATTCACGTACCCCATGTTAGCGGTGAGTGACATTCTTCAGGATATTTGGACATAGATACAAAATTCTATCATTTTTCCTAACAAAAATCCATTCAATTGGGAAAAGATACTGTGGATCTCTTAACGCGATTTCAACAGGACTAACCATTGACGCAGAGAGCTCGAAGATATTTTCCGATTTCTATCCGGTTCCTCATTTCTACTAAATTTAAAACTGACCACCTTCTTTTGCACCTACCCCCTGTCCAATACAGTTCATCGGACGCATTATACAACCTGTACCGAATTCTACAATTAAGTCAATACTTCCGTAACTTATCTACAACACCCGGAAATAGTAATTAGCATCTTCGTGTTATATGAGCAATGAATCCCTCCAATTATCAGGGAAAACATAGCCCCTACTCCTTTCAAATCGAAGAAGTTAACACTCTCCTGTCTGCTTACGCCAACATTCAATTCAGTTTAAGAGAAAATTCTATGTTTTTCCCCACTTGACAGCGGTTCAAATCCTTCCACATTCCAGGACCTGCCCAGTAAAACTTCATATGATGCAGACCAACCCCTCAGTTATCTCCGGATTCCCCTTAACAGTTGATTCCCCGTTCAAAATTTCCGGGAAAATTTCTTCAGACCCTCATTACTCGTATTAAAGTTTAGCAACTATTTGCAGATTTTACGACAACTTAACATTTTTTTTTACGTTACCACCGCCAGCATATAACATTTAAAATCCTTTTGCATGAGGGAATTCACATTTACGAGCGAGTAGAACAATGTGGGAACAATTTATACAAAGGGAATGGGAAGGTAGTTAGTTGCCTGAACCACTGAGACATAAGGAATGGAGCACTTAAGGCAAAGAGATTAATAAGGACTCCATTAGTAGGATTGTATGTAGATGAAAGGGGGTAGATTTAATTCGATTAATAACTTGTGTTTTATGATGGAGTGGTGAGCCATGTTGGACCAATAAACTCGAGAAAATGAAAGACAAGGAAAATTAACATAGCTACAAAAATCGATTAAGGATACATGTCGTGTTCTCTCTGATTGATAGCAGGGGGGGTCCCAAATTCTGCTATCTCTATCAGTATAGCCTCGAAAAGTGAAACTCCGTTAACAAATTGTCAATAAATCCTAACTCGTTATCTATTCCCGCAAATGAGCACGACCCGTCTGATTTACCTTCCTCACGATTCAACGATTCAACAAGTAGGAGCGGGGAGAACCCTCTTGAAAATGTTAAAACACCGTGTTCCCTTGCTTGCCTAAAAGCAGGTCTAACCCACACTGACCTTTATATTCTTTTTGTCTGTTTCTTTTGGAGGGAGTAGTAGGGTATCTGAATGCACTTACACACTAAGTGTTAAATTCCAGCGACGCTACGCCGTTATACCACCAACTAAACACCTCCCTGTCATCAGAGAAATTACCTGAAACCGTTTGACAGATTACTTCAGCCTAGCCGTCCAGCTCTCCCGACTTATGGAGTCAAGTCGGAGAATTCCTTTCACCAATGGAAGGGGAAAGGAGGAAGGGAGTAGTTAGTTCAAGGTAACCTTTGCCATCCAACCACTTCATCGGTCGAGCTGAATCCTCTTTGCAAAAGGAAAAACCCGAAAATAAGCACAAGACAACTGCATCAGCCAGCACTCCTCAGCATCTCTCTGACTATGTTGTCTAGAGAGATCTCCCCTGTATCTGCACAACGCTGCTGACAAATCCCATTCCACCTTCCACAGGATGATGATCGGCGTCGTCCTCCATTCTATTGCAGAACACACAATCAAGAAATCGTTTCTCCCCAATCTTGTGCAAGTAAGATTGAAAACCTCCATACTATCTACGCAGTCTATTTGCCTGTTAACTCTTTTCGTAGGAAAATTGCCACCCGGTTAGTGTGCGTCACAGTTTTTCACGGGTAACCAGCTCTCTTAAATATTTTCCCTTGCGGCTGTTAATGGCTTTACGTTCCTTGACAAGGAAGGCAACTGGATTCACTCCCGTCATCACCATCACTGTCGGCTCTAAGACGCTGCGATCGGCAGACACCACTCGCAAAACTTCCCAACTTTCCATTTTCGCAAGGCGCTTACGATACACCTCCTCCGCAACGGCATCTGTCCCTACATTCGGGCCATAAAGCATGAAAAAACTGCGCTGCGCCCATAAGAAAAGTCTTCCAGTAAATATAGCGCTCGAAAAGATTAGCTTCGAGTCGAGCGTTAAACCGAGGTATTAGCCATTGGTTTTGACTTTGTAGTCAACTCGCCGATCAATAGGGAGGTCAGGCTTCTCTTGCTGGTCAAGATAGCTACTTTGGTTTTTTTCAGCTCAAGGTTGAAACCATGAGCAACCATCTATGCGCTTATCCGTCGCAACGTCATCTTTATAACCGCCCTGGCGTGACTTTTCTGACATTTCCAGCCTTAACAGACTTAATCGAGTTTTGACCCTGGGATGGATCCCTGTGCTACCTCCGACATGATCTCTATTCTCCTCTGGCCCCCTAGCCGGAGCGGTCTTTAGGATAATCCTTCAATCATCATCATCATCAACGGCGCAACAAACGGTATCCGGTCAAGGTCTGCCTTAATAAGGCCCACCAACTCAATATCTCTAAAAGCTGCCTGGTGTCCTGGCCTACGCCATCGCTCCATCTCAGGCAGAGTCTGCCTCGTCTTCTTTTTCTACCATAGGTATTGCTCTTATAGACTTTCCGGGTGGGATCATCCTCATCCATACGGATTAAGTGACCCGCCCACCGTAACCTATTGAGCCGGATTTTATCCATAACTTGACGGTCATGGTACCGCTCATAGATTTCGTCGTTATATATTATACGTCTCGGGCCGTTCTTCCCATGATGTCGATATCGTCGGCATAGGCCAGTAATAATAATAATAATCGTTGGCGCAACAATCCATATTGGATCAGAGCCTTGAAGTGTGTTAGAGCACTTCATTCAAGACCGTAACGGTACACTAGGAGGCAATGTGGTCAGCATTGCGCTCGCCCGAGATTATTACCCTGATTTGACTCAGGTACTCATTCACAGCTGAGTCGACTGGTATCCGACGTCAAATCACGATACAAATTCCACTGCCACCAGCGAGATTTGAACCGCGACCTTCCGTACGATGGCCTTGCGCTCTAACCACTCAGCTATCCGGACATAGGCCAGTAGTTGGGATAAAAAGGATCGTACCTCTTGCATTTACGTCAGCATCACGGATCACTTTCTCGAGGGCCAGGTTAAAGAGGACGCATGATAGCGCATCCCCTTGTCGTAGACCGTTGTTGATGTCGAATGGTCTTGAGAGTGATCCTGCTGCTTTTATCTGGCCTCGCACATTGGTCAGAGTCAGCCTAGTCAGTCTTATTAATTTCGTCGGGATACCGAATTCTCTCATAGTCGTGTACAGTTTTACCCTGGCTATTCTATCATAGGCGGCTTTAAAGTCGATGAATAGATGGTGCAACTGTTGTCCATATTCCAACAGTTTTTCCATCGTTTTCCGCAGAGAGAAAATCTGATCTGTTGTTGATTTGCCTGGAGTGAAGCCTCTTTCATATGGGCCAATGATGTTCTCAGCGTATAGGGCTATCCGGCCTAGCAAGATAGTGGAGAATATCTTGTAGATGGTATTCAGCAAAGTGAGCTCTATAATTGCTGCACTGTGTGATATCTCCCTTATTATGTATGAGACAGATAATGCCTCGTTGCCAGTCGTCAGGCATTGATTCGCTGTCCCATACCTTGAGCACAAGTTGATAAACCACTTGGTGTAATTGGTTGCCTCCATATTTAACCAATTCGGCTGTAAATCCGTCGCGTGCCATAATGGCGGCTTTCAGCGTCCGGTGCCAACGTTCTAGCATCCCATTGGATTGCGGGTGGTATGCCGTAGTCCGCTGGCGTTTAAAATCCAGGAGTTTACCTAACTCCGAGAAAAGGGTGGATTCAAATTGCATTCCCTGATCAGTGATGACCACTGCAAGGACGCCAAAGCGTGGTATCCACTCTCGGCAGAGGGCTTCGGCACAAGATTGCGCTGCAATGTCTTTCAGAGGTATTGCCTCAGGCCACCGCGTGAACCTGTCGATGATTGTGAGGCAATACTTGTAACCGTGCGAATCTCGCAAAGGCCCTATTATGTCGAGGTGTATCGTGTGGAAACGCTTGGTAGTGCGGAGGAATGAGCCCACTTCTTTCCTTACATGCCTGGAGACTTTACACTTTTGGTATGCGATGCACTCTCTGGCCCAGGAATTGATATCCTTGTTCATGGAGGGCCAGAAGTATTTTCCGGTGACTAGCCGGTTTGTTGTCCTGATGCCGGGATGCGCCAAATCGCAAACTGCGTGGAACACTTCCTTGCGAAATGTGGCCGGAATGTATGGCCGAGGTCCCTTTTCCGAGTCTTCGCAGCAGAGCGAGAGATTTGAGCCGAAGATGGGCAACTCCCGAAATTTGTATTTGGGGTTGGATTTGAGGCTCTGAGGTGCTGCGTCATCCTCCTGCGCCTTGGCAATAGCCGAGAAATCGAGTGAGGCGGGGATGTTAACCTCGGAAACACGAGACAAAGCGTCAGCAACTATGTTGTTCTTGCCGGACACGTGCTGGATGTCTGACGTAAACTGGCTTATGAAGCTCAGGTGTCGAAGCTGACGAGGGGACCCTTTGTCGCGCTTTTGTTTCAAAGCATACGTGAGAGGCTTATGGTCCGTGAACACTGTGAACGGCCTGCCTTCTAGGGAGACACGGAAGTATTTAATGCTCAAGTACGCGGCGAGCAGTTCGCGATCGTAGGTACTGTAGTTCCGTTGAGGGGGATTCAACTGTTTCGAGAAGAAGCTCAACGGCTGCCAAACTTGATCCACCTTTTGGTGAAGGGCAGCACCTACTGCGATGTCAGAGGCATCAACAAAAACGGCTAGGAGTGCATCTTGCAGAGGAAATGCCAAAAGTGTAGCATCAGCCAATTGCTGTCGGGATTTATCGAACGCGCGGACAGCCTCTTCAGACCACACAATCTCTCGTGTGTTTTTTGTTTTGGGGCCAGACAAGTACGCGTTCAAAACGGACTGGTGATGGGCGGCCTTGGGCAGGAAACTACGGTAGAAGTTTAGCATGCCTAAGAACCTCCTCAACTCCCTCACTGTTTTCGGACGCGGGAAGCTTGTAATTGCTTGCACCTTGTCTGGGTCGGGCTGTAATCCTTCAGAGAAAACATTCCGATTACGGACACAAGTCGTAAGTTGTTGATAAAGAGGCTCCGAACCGCGATAGAAGGCGGTCGCGCCGATAGTACCGCCAAAGGAAAATCTCGCTGGGAGACGATTCACGTCGTAGCGAAAGTCGTTGAACCGGAACGCGATGCATCACCCAAGAAGAACACGCGTGGAACCCGTCGGACAATCGCTACCCCGAGCGAACCTGAGCCGGAGGAACCCACCGTAGAGGTTACTGTTCGCCAAGTCACCAACCGGCGCCGGTCTAGGACAACGCCGGCACCAGCTGAGCCGGCTCCCATTACCACTGGGAAGCGAAAAGCCGATGCGATCATTGAAGATGAGGATGAAGACAGCGACGATGTGCAAATTGTGCACGACATTCGGGAGCAGGTGGCGCGGTCTTCTCGATCGCCATCCCTGGTCAAGTCTAAAATGGTTACAACGTCATATCAACACGTGAGAGCGGACGAGCCGATCATGGAAGAGCCGGCCTACAAGCCACGGAAAACAATCATCCCCGTACAACGGGAATCGGCGTACGCCGCACCTCGGACCTCGATCCACACGCAAGAACGCGAGTCGACTACTACTTCATACTCTTCCCGGCCAATCGCGCAACTGTCTCGCCCTTCACTCTCTACAACAAACACCACCTACACGTCCAACTCAACCACCAGACGCTACACTACGAGTAGATATAAGCCGCAAACCGAATACAGTTCTATCAGCAGCAGCAGCACACATAACTACAAACCCCAGGCGACGTCATACCGCGACGAGGAAGAAAACAGCAAGGACGACGCGGAGGGTGAAGTTGAAGCTCCGTTTCTTAGTGATTTTGCCCGTCGGCTTTCTCGCCTGAAAGCTGAGCCACTCAATGACAACTTGAGACCGATGGAGAAGGAAGACTCGCAGCCGGACGTCGCGGCATCAACAACAAGAGCTCCTTAGGTGAATCCATCAGACAGCTGTGGTTCGCACTCGACCGCCAGTATAGCCTGCGCAAGTACCTGGCGGTGATTTCGCTCACCCTGGTCGTCCTTTTCATCTACATAATGCTCGTGCAAAACTAACAGTGACCCGACGTTTACGTTTGGTTTCTCTCCTTTTCAGTCTAACGCAGACTGCTCACCCACCCCAAATGCAAACCTGACCTCTGATATGCTGTTCGGTGCTTTTCCTACTCGCCACCACCCCATGTCCAAACTCAGGTTTGAATCGATTTTAAGATACCTAGGAAATGCCATTTGTAACCAAACTATGGAACTTTTTATGCTTAACAGGGGCCTTCGATCAAGAGTCGTCCCCCACATATAATTAGTCTACCTTCCACTAATATTCGTTTTAACTGCTTGATTCTTCCTAAGATGGTTTTGTTTTAAACTGAGCTTCCTTGCCCAACTTTTCTCTTTTCATTTCTCATGATTAACCAGTTCAGTCTCACTGGTTCGCATTTTCTTATGTGTTTGTCTTATCACGTCGGGGTCACCACTTTGTTGAAACGATTATTATTTTTTCTAGGTGTGTTCACCGCCGCGGTTGGAAACAGAAGAGACCGGCTTATTACCATGCGGTCCTTACTGTCCCAACCAACGGCATTTTTCCACCGTTAATTCTCCACTCCCTTGGTGCGTTCTAAAATGAGTGAGTGGAGAGTTCCGCGCCATCTACCCGTCCGCATCCGCAACATTCGAAATAAATTTCGAATGCTGCAGATCCTGCCGCGCCACAACTTTTAAGCCGATTAATTGCACGGACTGTTTCTCCCATACTTGGTGGTGGCAGTATTTGTCCGTCGTCTTCAGTTGGCGGGACCTTTAACTCACCGATGTTCTGGTTGTTCAGTAGCTCATCAAAGTACTCAACCCATCGCTCCAATATGCCCATTCTGTCGGAAATCAGATTTCCCTCTTTGTCTCGGCAGGATGAACATCGAGGTGTGTAAGGCTTCATCCTGCTGACTTGTTGGTAAAACTCCCGCGCCTGGTGCGGCTGCATCATGTATTTTTCTAGTTCACAGACTTGTTGGTTCTCCCAGGTTTCCTTTTTCCGTCTGTGAAGTCGCTTCTCCGCTCGCCAGAGTTCGTGATAAGTCTCCGCGCGTGCCCGGGTCCTTTGAGAAGGCAGCATTACTCGGTATGCGGCATTCTTCCGTTCCGTTGCTAGCTTACATTCATCGTCAAACTTGCCGTTCCGACTCTTTTCGCGGCTGGGGCCAAATATGTTTGTGGCCGTATCCATGATAACATCCTTCAGGTGATTGTGAAGATCATTTGTTGATGCTTCATCTCCAGGTCCTCTGTTGACTGCAGTTGTTGCGGCATCCATTTCCCTCTTATAGGTGTCGCGGAGGGTTGTGTTGTGGATGTCTTCAGTGTTCACTCTCACCTGATTGTCAGAGCGGATTCTAGGTGGTATTGTTATTCGAGCTCGGTACACCATGCCAACGAGATAGTGGTCCGGGTCTATATTGGCCCTCCTATATGTTCTGACATTCATCAAGGCTGACAGGTGGCGGCGTTCGATCAATACGTGGTAAATTTGGTTGAAACTGGTCCCATCTGGAAAGGCCAACGTATGTTTGTGGACCATTTTCCGGGCAAACCAGGTACTTCCAATAACCATTTCGTGTGAGGCTGCTAATTGGATAATCCGCAGTCCGTTATCATTTGTATTTTGATGTAAGCTATGGGAGTCAACATATCGCCTGAATACGTACTCCGTCCCTACTGATATCAAGTATGATTTTGATATCATATCTGGGACAGGCTTCCAGAGTTCGTTCTACTGCCTCGTAGAAGGTATCCTTCTCCGACTCTACAGTCTCTTCTGTAGGGGCGTGAACGTTTATGGGGCTTTGTTAATTTGCCTCGCAAACGCAGAGTGCATAGCCTTCCGCTTATATTTTCAAAGCCGATAACAGCAGGTTCCATTTTTTGACTGACCTAGGAACCTACTCCAAGCACATGGTTTACTGGATGGCCGCTATAATATATAGTGTACCGGCTCTTCTGCAGGAAACCGGTCCCTGTCCATCGCTTCTCTTGCAACGCTGTTACATCAGCCCTATATTGGGATAGGCTATCGGCTAACTGCTCAGCAGCATTCAGTCTGTACAGGTAGTGCACGTTCCATGAGAAAATGGGTAAATCGTTAATCCGTTGTCGTTGCCGGGTTCGTCGTTGTAAAATCCATCTTATCCGAGGTTCCTTTCATGGTTTCGTAACATCGGTTTTCCGTATAGGGTTGCCATTCCTACCCAACCCCCAACCTGGAGAACCAGTTGGTACATTTTGTCCCGTTTTCAGGCGCGGGAGACTCGCCTTCATCCTTCGCCGTCTGCAGTTTTCCATAAAGAAAGAGCTCGCAGTGAGCACCACGTGGAAGTGGAGCTAGGCAATGTCCAAAAATCGCAATCAATAAACTGTACTTTCTATTATAGAAAACGTTTGCTCTTTTGCTCATGGAGAACCTCGAGTGTAATGAAACTTTATTCGCACATGTCAAACGACAATTCTACAAATGAGCTTTATTCAGTCTCTTAATAAAGATATTGTTTTCCCTTAATACAAGATATCGTTCTCTTTTCATATTCCCCGCAATACTCTATATAATAGAGGTTTTTACTTTGCTTTTCCAAATACTTTCGTAGTTAAGGTTTAATGGAATTATTCACATTCTAGGAAAATCAATCAGAAAAGCACAAAAACAAGTCAGGAAACCGAAAGCTTGACGCTTCAGGTATAAAAGGTTTTGTGTTTCCCTATGTGAGGAGCGTAACGCAGTTCTCCATTGGCTGATAGCATTGACTCGAGATATTTAAATCGCTTAGTTCTGTTTGGGGTAGTGACCTGCCCAGAACTAGGCGATCTAAATATCTCTCGCCAATGGAGAGCTGCGTTATGAAATTGCTTCACGCATTAACGCAACCTAGATGAAGTGGCGTTCCACAACTGGTGGTCTTTGTGATCGAACTATCAACGAACGTCGCAAATCTAAAATTTACCGCAATGTCGTCCGTCCTGTCGCCCTCTATGGTTCTGAGTGTTGGCCGACTATAAAAGACAGTGAACGGCGTCTTGCGGTAATGAAGACGAAGATGTTGCGTTTGACTAGTGGCGTGACACGTTTTGATCATATCCGAAATGAGAATATCTGCGATCAATATGAGGTTGAATTGATTGTGCGAGAGAGGCGTCTTCGATGGTGTCGTTACGTAATTCGCACCAACGAGAATTCACTTGCCAAGATTGATCTGAACATCAAAGCCGATTGTAAGCGACCAAAAGGCTGACCGAAACAACGGAGGCTTGATACGCTGGAAGGGGATTTAAAGGTCTCGCGATTACATCCAGATCACGCATTTGATAAAATAAAATGAGGAAACCGATCACGACGAGCCGACCCCGCTTGTAAATGGGTTAAAGGCTGAACAAAAAGAAGAAGAAGAAGAGTTAACTGAAGAAAAGAAAGTTTATGATGTAATCTGGCTGTTTTAGTATTTCTGGACTTTTCGAAAAAAAATTTCCTGTTTCGTTCCCCTCTCTCATCCTAGCCAGCCTAAGTACCCTGTCCGCTTCACTGCAGAAGTCTGTAATACTCTTCGAGAGAAACACAAAGCCCGTCTGAAGTTCCAACGTTTCGATAATGCCGAAAATAAGCCAAAGTTTATAACCCTACGTTCAGCTGCAAAAATTCGAATCAAAACTTCACATTTACAGTATTTAAATAGCATCAAAGACTCATTCGAGCGACGGGAGTTTAAACTCTTCTGATCACACGTTGGCTATTTACGTTTTTCGCCCACTTCTTCTGCAATAAATATAAGGATATTACCCCAAATCAGTCTGTGAACTTTTTCGGGATAATCTTTTACGGTTTTCCAACCCCCGGTTGTCCCCGGTTGTCCGCTGGCATTTAAAGCTGGGGAATTTACCCAACTCTGAGAAAAGAGGGGACTCAAACTGCATTCTCTGGTCGGTGAGATTATAATTGACAGGAAACCAAAGCGCGTAGTCCATACTCGACAAAGGCCCTCCGGACAAGATTGTGCAGTAATATCTTTCAGAGGTATCGCCTCAGGCCACCGCGTAAGCCTATCGATGATTGTCAGGCAAACCGTGCGAGTCTCGCAAAGGGTAATGATGTCGAGGTGGATTGTATGGAAACACTTGGCTGACCGAGGGAACACCCCTACCTCTTTCCTCATATACTTTGTAGTTTTGCACTTCTGGCATGCGACTGGACTGTCTGACCCAAAAATCAATGTCCTTATTCATGAACGGGCAGAAATACTTCGAACTGACTATCCGGTTAGTTGTCCGAATGCCTGGGTGCACCAGATCATGAACGGCGTGAAATGCTAACTTTCGGAAATAGGCCGGTATATATGGCCTTGATCCCTTGTTTGAGGCCTCGCAGTACTATATGTTGAGCCGAACATAGGAAATTCCCTGAATGTGTATTCGGAGTTAGTCCTCAAGCTCTGAAGAACTGCGTGGTCCTTCTGCGCCTCTCCAATTGCCGGAAAATCGACGGTGGGGGGGGGGGGATCTTAACTTCTGCACCACGCGGCAAAGCGTCAGCAATCACGTTATCATTTCCGTACACGTATTGAATGCTGGAAGCGAACGCTTTGTCGGGCTTTTGATTCAAATGAAAAGTGAGTGGCTTATAGTCTGTGAATAATGTGAACGGCCTGCCTTCAAGGGAATAACGGAAGTATTTAATTGCGAGGTACGCGGCGAGTAACTCACTATCGTAAGCGCTGTAGTTCCGTTGAGAGGGACTGAGCTGTTTGGAGAAAAAGCTCAACGGCTGCCAGATTTGATTCACTTTTTAGTGGGAAGCAGCACCTACCGCAATGTCTGAACATACGGTTAGGTGTGCATATTGCTGAGAAATATAGCATCCACCAGCTGTTGCTTGGTGGTCTGAAACGCCTGGACAGTCTCTGGAAACCACACAATCAGACGAGAGTCTTTGGTTTCGGTTTCGGTTCAGACAAGAAGGCGTTAAGCATTTACTGATGGCGACCTTGGGTAAGAAACGACGATACAAGTTTTACATGCCCGAGAACCTTCTCAAATCCTTAACAGTTTTCTGGAGCAGGAAACTCGAAATTGCTTCCATCTTGACTGGGTCCAGTTGGATGCCTTCAGGGCTAATCAGGTGGCCGAGTAATCTCACCTACGATTAGGAATTTGCATTTCTCAACGTTAAGAATAATACCAGCCTCAAGGAGACATCAAGGTGCTCTAAATGCTCGGACTCAAAGGAAGACGCGACCAAAACATCATCCAAACATACGAAACAGAATTTGACATTTGTAACACAGCGTGGATGAATCTTTGAAAGGTTTGCGCCGCATTGCACAGTCCAAAAATTATCCCAGTGAACTCGAAGATTCGGAAAGGTGTGCATATTGCCATTTTCGGAATGTCTTCGCGAGCTGCAGGGATTTGATGGTATGTCTTGACTCAGTCCAAGGTCGAGAAAATACGGCACTTTTCGAGAGAGTGTGGAAAATCGTGGTTGAGTGGGATACCAGTCTAGAATGATCGATGCATTCAGACGTCTGTCGCAAGGTCTCCATTCGCTATTGGGTTTAAAAACCATGTGGAGTGGCGAAGACCAACAGCTGTCTGAAAGTCTGCAAATACCCTGCTTAAAAAGTTCTTGGAATTCTTTCCGCGCAATTGCGAACTTTTGAGGTAGTAATGGACGCACCTTAGAGAAAAATGGGGAGCCAGTAGTGTTGATGTGGTGTTAAGAGGCCACGCTGGATAGTGACGTAGCGGTATTTTTGAAGAAGTGCGCGAATACGTGCATCGGCAACATCTTCAAAAACAATGGAAAGAGTGCTGGGTGAACAGGATGAGATTTTTCCTGGTGGCCAAAGGAACCTTGTGGGGCAATGAGGGACCTATCATGGATATCCACCAAGAAACCATAATCACACAGAAAATTCTCACCTAAGGTGGGTATATTGATGTCCGCGATTATGAAGCCCCAAAAAACGTTCGTCGAAGTCCTACTTACCTCTAGCCACACGTGCGGATAAGCGAAGAATTTGCTGCTACGAGTTTCAATGACTGTGCTATTAAATGTTTATGCCGGGGTATGTGGAGAACCGAGACTTCAGCCTGCATCGACCAAGTAGTCGTGCCGGCTCAAGGAGTCGTAGATTGTGAGGCGACGTGGTGCTGCTACTCGGGTAGCAGTCGCCAGAACTTCTGGCAAGTTTGATTTATTTGGTGATAAATTGCAGGGGGTAGTACACTTTGGAGTCTTTTCAGCGGACCTACGATGGTACCAGCATGCCCGGTACTTGCCGAAGGTCCCAACGACCTACTAACCAATGTCTATTTCGGGAGGCGGATCTAGGCCTCGATCTTGTCGTACTCCCCGAACGCAAAACACAGACGGCCTCTGCCAACTCAGAGACGGTTACTGTTAATGCTGCCAACATCTGCTGCAGCTGAGCCACTTGGTCTTAGTTATCATTAACCATGGGTCGCACGTGGACCTCATTGATTTTGTTCGCGATGATGGCTAGTGTATCTAGAGACCCCGAATCCGCACAAGTGAGGATGGCCTGTGTGCTCTCCGAAAGCCTCTGTACCCACAAAGATTATAGCAAGCTCGGTGCCGATTTTCTCACCACCCAACTGATTCATCTCACGAAGAAGTTGGCTTGGTGCACGGTCACCCAACATTATCTCTGTCAGTAAGCGGTCTCGCTTACTAACAGGCGTTTTACGAGCCGCTCTTTCAAACGCTTATAAGTGCAACCCTCGAGGACGTCGGAGACAAGCCCAACTGCTTCCTCGTCCAGCCCGTCGAACGCGTAATTGATACGAGCGGCATCCGCTCTGACGCCGGCCAAAGTAGAGAAACCATGCTGCTGGGCTCTTAGGGCAAAACGGCGGTACCAGTACGGCCACCGTGTGTACCGAAAACATTGCTTTCCAGAAGCGAACAACCCACACGAGAAAGCGAAATCTTAACCGGATAGCGCCAAAGATGGTGCCACTATACGTGCGGACTATTCGCTTAAAGTATGGCCCCTTCTTCTCTTCCACTAAAAACTCTGCCTAAATTCTTTCTCGTTCTTTGGCTCCAATGAAGACGGTGAGTTTACAGAAAAGGCTCACCACAGCATTTTAGAATTAGAGAGCCGCATCCTACGAACTGCATGAAACAACGGAACCTCCGAATCCGTTGACGATGCTGGTTGCTCTCAGCATGGCAAACCTCCCATCCAACATCATCCCTTACATGGCGATCCAATCACTATCTTTTACATAGGAATCAGCTTTCCCGCCTAAGGGTTAACGAAGACATTCCTTTAAAACTAAACCCAAATCCAAAAGTGCTGCAATTTCAAAATTTCCTAGAAAAGCCTACTTGAAGGTTGCTTCCTAATGCACTGGTTTAGGCCTTGAATCAAGGATAAATCAAATAAGAATATCTTCATCGCTTTAAGCTTTCCCAAAATTCAGCGCTTCCTCAACTCCCGGTTTCCTGTTTCACATAGCTAAGTTTTCTACCTAGAACTAGAACTTTCGGAAAAAAACTTTCTGAAAAGCACAATGAATGGGAATGGGATGGGAATATCTAGCCAAGGCAATAACCGATGCAAAATAAGCTTTTACGTAAAGTTTTGGATGCGTACATTCCATATCAAAACTTGATGAACCTTCGAATTGATGTACTAGTTTTCAAGGTCGTTTCGAGTTACGGAAGTTTCTTAGAAGATTTTTTTTGTACATTTGCTATTTCTTCAGAGAAATGACAGCCTTCGAAGATTCCTTCCTCAAAACGACTCTGGGTATTGTCAACGGCATTCATCCGACAGGCAAGGAAGCTCCTAAACATTTGCAATCCGATGCACTTCGAATGCAATTGTGCAACAGCTGAGCGAAAGCTCCCGCCACCCCGAACCCATATGTGTCGGCGATGCAATCCCCAACGTGCGCACTCGAAGCCGGTCCGCAACGTCACGGGAAGCTTTTGTGGAGCATGGAGCCGACGTCGGTCGTGTGCCGGCACGTAGACCAGCTGTTCGGGAGGCTGCCGCCGCTCCATAGCGTCCAGTGGGCGCGAGCGGGACGCAGCTATCGTTGGCGGAAGTGAACGACCGAGCCGGCTGCAATCTCGCTGCCGATGCCTCCGTCGCTGCACATTGCCTGCCGCTACCATAACCTGTGCTAACAAAAAGCTGAATGGGGTCGGGCGGTGGGTGGGGCGGGCGCGTTAGCTTTCAAGTTTGCGGGCGGGGGGCCAGGGGTGCGCGCGATGCGTTTTGTTGGGGTTTCTGCGGCGGCCGTGGTGTGGGAGAGCGGCGGGGCGCGGATGCGCTCGGGATGCAACGGGGCGGGCTGGGGCGGCCGAAAGGGTTGGGGTCGCGGGAGTTCGGCTACCGGTCGACCCCCTGCGACCCTGTTGCAGTGGTCGCTGGATTTTTGTGGATTTCGTGTGCAAGCTGGGCCCGACTGCTCGCGCTCCATTCCGGTTTGCTGCGCCCGCCACCCGCTCCGCCCCCAGCCCGATGGATGCGATTCCGAGTGCGATGGCGATCACGGCCGGCCAGGCCAGACCGGTTGAGGCCGTGGCCGCTTGGTTCGTGGCCGTGCTCGTCGCTTCGCCGCTCCGCACTCGCATTCGACGTTCATCCGCAGTCGAGTGAGTTGCCGTCGTCGGTGCAGCGCGAGATTCCCATTTTCATCGACATCGACCCGACCTGGCGATTTCCGCGCGACAATTTTCACGCTTTCAACTGTTCCAGGCCCGGGAGTGATTGCGAGGAGTGCGAGCGCCCGCAGAGGGGAAAGTGTAGTGCGGCGACCGCGGAAGTTGCAATTTTCCGGTGAATGTGGTCCGAGTCCGTGGCCGTTTGCGATGTTCCGGTCGGGCTTTGTGCGGTGGTTCCCTGAGAGTGGCTGGCGCTGTTGAGGGCGCCCGGCAGCGGTTTCCGTGACCGTTACATCCGCCAGCTGAGCCCTGCGAGGAGGCAGGCTCGGAAGTGAGTGCAGGACAGATCGCCCGTTCGGCGTGCTGCGTGCGAGCTAGGGAGGCTGCAGAGCTTTCGACCACCACTGCCGGTGTGCCAGTGGAGCGTTTCGCAGCGGCCCCGACTCCTTCGGCGGGAGGGAGGCGGACTTCCTTGGAAGGACACAGACAAGGCGGCCGCCGAGGACAGCAGGCACTGCCTTCCGAGTGCACCTTCAGACGCTTCCCGGCAGCAGTAACGCGACGTTTTTCCCAGCAGTCGGTCGTCGCCGGCTCCGTGGCCTGTGCACGTGAAGTGGTTTTCCCAATTTTCCGGCGTTTGTGCGGCTCAATGCCATCGCGTCGTGCCACCGGCTGAGGTCGGCACTGGATCCATCTCGATTTGTGCTGGACTCGCTCGCGTGCTTGCCAGTCAGCTGACTCGAACCGTTACACTTGCATCGACTTAGTCGGGACACACTTTGTCCTTGCCGGCAGCAGCTGCGTTCGTGGCTTGTGGCAGGCGTCGAGCGGACATTTTCCACGCACAGTGAACAGGCGGCCTGGCTTCCCCACGCGCATTTTCTCAGGCCGATTTTCGTCAAGGTGAAAAGTGCAACCTTTTTCCTGACAGTGACAACGTCGACGGCTGCATTGTGGAAGCTGCGGCCGTGCTTGTAATGTGACGTAGGCTCAGTGATGCGACGCGAGTCGGAAAAGTGTTGAAGCGATTTTCACCTGTGCCCGTTCCGCGAAACAGCCAGTGATTTTCGGAGTGAGAATTTCGTTCTTTGCAAGAATTGGAGTTTTGTAGTGCGAGAAGCGTTGACGGGAGAATAAAATTTTAGATAAATTTGTGGAATTTAAATTTGTTGTCAGCCAGTGAGTGTTTTAGGATTCGCAGTGCCAAGCGAACTCGATTTCAGAAGGCCAGATTTCCCGAAGGTGAGTGTCATCTTTGGTCTTAGAAGTTGTTCGATGCAGTTTTTACCGACACCTGAGCTGCCTCTTGAAGGAGTCAGACTGGTCCCTTCCTTCATTTAGTTTAACTATCGCATTCAACTGGTCCAACTAGAACGGATTTCAGAGGGATTCAGGTCTCTTTTCTGTGGCACAGAGGTCTCAACCCTTTCCAAGTAGTTGAAGAGTTTCCAATCACCAAAGACTCCCAACTGAACGGAGTCATATGGTACTAGAAGTAAAGAGTTCCTGTAATTAGAGTGGAATTTCCATAGAATCCTTAGTCAGTCAAAACAGCAAAAAAAAATTAAACTAAAAAAAATTCTATTCGGAAAATATCTTAAAGCCAAGTGGAAATTAGTAGACGAATCTTCCTGGAATTTTCATAAGTTTTCATGTAGAACTTTCTGACCGAGAGTGTTGAATTTTTTAAGATAATTTCAAAGCCTATCCTTTGGTAACCTTTATCCTTCGGTTGCTAAAAAAGAGAAAAAGGGGAACCTTAATTTCCAGGAAGTTTGGCCCCGAAGTTCATGGTAACCCATTTGTTTTCATCAGACATAAATTAAGTTCCCTGGAATCAGATGAAGGCAAGTGGACAGATTTCCTCCCAACGAAATCCTCAGCGATCCGCATAGAAAGCCAAAAAAATGTTGTCAAAAATAAACAAGTGAATGACGAAAAGTGGAAATAATCCTTTTTGTCCCTGATGAAGTGCTGACGAAATCCTTTGAGTCAAATGGTAGATGATGATGAATTGCAAGTGCAGTCCTTCATCATCATCATCAACGGCACAACAATCCGGTATCCGGTCTAGGCCTGCCTGAATGAGGAACTCCAGACACCCCGGTTTTGCGCCGAGGTCCACCAAGAACTTCAAACATATTCGAGGAAAGGGACCAAAATCAGGTTTCACCAGAGCGGAGGCAACTCTCCAAGCACTGCCTTACTTATATTCTGGAAGAGCGTCATCGCAAGTGGCAGCAAGGTTGGTTAGTCCGGTTCGACATCAAGTGGATGCGCACTCTCATTCCTTAAACAAAAGATTACTTTAAGGTCACCCGGCTTAGCACTGAATAAGGTGATTTTTGTCCTGAATATAATCCATACCCTCGTCGTTTTTAAGGTTCTGTGTGAAACAAAATCTTATTAGAATCGATTCAATGCCTCTCTACCCATCTGTCTTTCCTTTTTTTGGCTTTGGAAGGTGAAAATGCTCAAAATCTAACGCTAGCTCCTGGCATCCGATTATGTCAGACTAAAAGTCACTAAAACTGCCTCCTTCTTTTTTACTTACCCCGGGGGATTGCCATTTTGGTATTACGTCGCGAGGCACGATCAATTACGAACTTTTTACTTTCTTCCGAAGCTCCTTCTTTCTCAGCAGTTTGCGAATCGCCTTCATTAATTTTTCCTCAGAGGCTAACATTTGATCCACGTTATTCTCGGGTGACAACCACGCTCTGGCGTCAATTTTTGCCTCCACTCTGTGTGCGGTGAACCTCGGGCAGTTAAAAACAACATGCTCAGCATCCTCGGGAATCGTCTGTACAGGTACATGCGAAGTTCGCTTGATGGCAAGCCGCACTAATTTCCAGGAACAATTGACTCATACTTTCTAGTACACAAACCACCCTTTTTTGGCAAATACTCAATTTTTTAGATAATTGCTGATCGTTCCTTTGACACGCTGAAACAAAACAAAAAGAAACACGGCCCAGGCCAACTTAGGTCTCTCTTAGGTCGATATCAATTATACCTATGTCGGTTTTTGAACGAATATAACATATATAGAGCCAACAACACACTGCTCCGGCAGCTGACGTAAGGCCTGATGAGTCAGTAAGAGCTTTGACCCTATGGTGAGACGTTTCGAGCGGAATTCTTCCCGTTTGACCAGCGCGATTTGATGTTGTTGGTTGGTTGGTTTTCGGTGCTGACGTTGGTACTATATATTTTGTCTTGCCTCCTCGCGCGATCTCGCGCCGCCTGCTCAATCTGAATGAAAGTAGACTGTACATCTCGGGTTTTTCTTCCTATGATGTCGATATCGTCAGCATACGCCAGTAGATGGGTGGGCTTGAAGAGGATGGTGCCCTTCACATTTACATCGGCATCATGGATCACTTTCTCGAGGGCCAGGTTAAAGGAGACGCATGATTGGGCATCCCCTTGTTGTAGACCTTGTTGATGTCGAATGGTCTTGAGAGTGATCCTGCTGCTATTATCTGGCCTTGCACATTGGTCAGGGTCAGCCTAGTCAGTCTTATCAATTTAATTCGATACCGAATTCTCTCATGGCCGTATATGCTGTCATAGGTGGTTTTAAAGCCAATTAAAAAAGATGGTGCAACTGACGTCGATATTCCAACAGCTTTTCCATTGCTTGCCGCAGAGAGAAAATCTGATCTTTGATATGGGCCTATGGGGCTATCCGGCCTAGCAAGATAGCGGAGAATATCTTATAGATGGTACTCGGCAACTTGATACTTCTATAATTGCTGCACTGTGTGATATCTCCCTTTTTATTTATGCGACAGATAATGCCTCTTTGCCAGTCGTCAGGCATTGATCCGCTGTCCCACACCTTGAGCACAAGCTGATGAACTACTTGGTGTAATTGGCCGCCTCCATCGGCTGCTGGCGACTTATTCTCAAAAAAAAAAAACAGTTATAGTATAGGCAGATGTTTGCGGGAACAAGAACACCTTTGATTTTTGTTTATCGCGGGGCCGAGATCAATTCATCAGTGGTAAAAGGTGCTTTACAATCTATAGGTCAGCCATGGGTTCAAAACCACTCAAAAACCAGCATTAGATATTTTAATAAGATGGATATTGGCCTATTCTATATTTGTTGGTATTTACCCTGTGTGGGGTAAGCCAACATTGGAATTGTCGCTCCTACTTAATTTGTGACCTATCCACTGCCAATTCTGCCTTCCGATCAAATCGCCTACAGATGACAGGCTTGTGCGGCAACCAAATTTTTCGTTTAAAATAGTATCAGGGCAGTGTACTCTGATGATACGCCCCGGACAGGTGTTCACGAAGACCTGAAACTTTTGAATAACAACAGTGGTCACTTTCCATGTGCTACTCCCGTTTAGCAACACAGAAGCAAAACCCAGATTATTTTAGTTATTTATTAACGAACAATAAAAAGATTAAAATCCGGTTACTTATTGCCTGCAGAAGGAAGAGAAAACAAGAACCTTAACCTATGCTTAAAACTGTTAAGGGAAGAGAAGTTTAAGGGACCAAAGTATTGTGCGTTATAATTTCGACAGTGTTGGAAGTCGGGAAGTGGAAATAGGCTCCGAACTCCTTGAAAGCGAAGGTGAGAGGGGTAGTGCACACGACTTGGATTTTTTTAAAGAAGAAGGAACTGGTATCTTTCTTAGGGCAGGACAATTATAAGTGACCACATCACGAAGCAGTACTCGAGGATACTTCTCACGAGAGAGTTAAGGAGGGTAAGATAAAGTCAAAATCAGAGGAGGAGCGAAGTAAAAAGGGTGACAATTTTGCAGCCCGATTGGAGACTTCGGTGCAGTAGGTGTCGAAGCTAAGCTTATTGTCGAAAGTGACTTCAGTCTCAACTTGATTTTGATGTTGAGATAATTGCATTCCCAGACTTTAGATAAGGCAACGAAAGCGGATTTAGCACTGTCAATAAGTCAAGCAACGATGCTCGGCCTATTAATGCAGATAAGGATGGTTTGATGACCTGTCAGGTCGAGAACCTTAATTTTGTTGGTGTTTATCTTAAGTGCAACTCTACTTGCCTCTGTTTCCAAATCCAGAGCCATTTGACCAGCGGCCATTAGTCGGTGAGATAAAAGACAGAAGGGGCCAGCGTAGTCGTGGTGCTTGAGAAAAGATGTCATCGTTCGACCTCTGAATAAGACACCATGAAAAATGCCTCTGATAAGAAAAACAAATAAAATTGGTGACAAGATCCAACCCTGACACACTCCGCTGACGTCAGAAACAACCTGCTATTAGTGGGCTTTCCAGAGTACAAAAACATATTGCCGCAGGAGGGAGAGGAGTATCCTTCAGAGTTCCACCATTTTACTTCGCATCGACCCAGAGTTTTCATCTTTGGAATTGGAGAAAGCCTGATGACTCTCGATACCGTTATCGAGGAGCATCCGCACATTCCAGAAACCAATCATAAACCGTTTTCTAAGGCATTTAGTCGCGTCCTGCAACAAGCAGGGAAGACTTTAAATGTATTCTTGAGTCTCAACTCGAAGGATGTCTTCGAGGCAGGAAAAAAGATCTAATTTCACCAGAACATTGGCAATTCCCCAGATTCTGGCTCACTTGTTTCTGAGGGTATTGTGATCGGGAGTGGTACATCATCTACTCTCCAATTAGTCTAGTCCGATATAAAAACTCATTTACTCATTATCCCGAACTCTCGAAACAATTCAACAATCTAATTGTGAATAAAATTCATCTTGTAATTTAGGGTAAGTCGGGATTATTTTCAATTCAGCTCCGTTGACATTTCGATTCACTTCACGAAAACAAACGCTTTAATATAAAAAAAAATATCCCATTTGTTTTCCATAGTCGGCACGAAAATTTCTTTTCGTAATCCTCTTCCCACAAACTTTTTTTCATCGATATTTGACATTCCAGCTACTGAAGAACCCTTTTTTTAATTATGCCTACCCCATGATGTTGCGTGCAGATCGGCTTGCAACTCCTCCTGAAGAAGGTAGCTGACCTCCTGATCACAATCATTATTCAAGCTATTTGATGTCCTGTTTGTCAATCTAGTTGCCCATAGTGACAGCAATAGCATGGTAAGAACAAACTAAGTAGTCAAAATATTTATTATATGAAAGTGATGCTTATTGAATTTTGAAGGCAACAAACTGGAAATTTTTTGTAAATGAGGGTCCGGGTGAATTTGCGTTGAACAACTTCAAGAGTGCGGCGGTCATGGATGCGGAAGGGGGACCAGACTTCGCAGCAATATTTAAGGATGTTTCTGACATGGGAATTGAAGAGTGTTAAGGAAGGCTGAATTGAGGTAAAGTCGTAGCAGGAACGTAGGATAAAACCAGATATTTCGGAAGCTCTATTGATGATCTCAACGAAGTGGGAATTGAAACGAAGTTTGTCGTCGAATATTACACCAAGGTCTTTGAAGGAGGTCTGTAGTGAAAAGCGTTGTCCACTGAGAGAATAGGAGGATGTTGGGGAGGGTTTAAGCGAATAGCACATCCAGTGGCATTTGTTGACATTCAGTGTAAGCTTGTTGACCGAACACCAACGGACTACATTATCAAGGTGGGACTGTAGGAGAGCACAGTCCAGCGGAGACGAAACAGAAGCATACAATTTAAGGTCGTTTGCGTAAAACAAATACGGGTAGGTGAGGATGCACGCGAAGTCATTGATAGAAAACAGGAAGAATAGCGGGCCAAGTGTAGAGCCTTGGGGAACATCAGAGGAAGGAATGAAGGAACGAGATGAGTAACCATGAAAAGAAACTGCAGGAACGGTATGAGAGATAGGAGGAAAGCCAGGAGATGACTAAGGGAGGGAAGTCTATTAATGAAAGTTTAGAGAGGAGAATGTTATCAACGGTATCAAAGGGTTTGGAGAAATGAATATAAATAGCATGTACTTCCTGTCGTGAATTAAAGCATTCCGGAACGAAGTTGGTAAGGACCAGAAAGTTTGAAGCCGTAGATCTATGTTTCACTAAACCATGCTGCCATTTGACAATGAGGTGACCGAAGTGTTGTTGACGTATCTTTCCAGGATTTTGGAACAAGAGGCGTGAGGGTAGTTCACAGCAAGAAAAGCGTCTCCGATTTTGAAAGTAGGGATTATAAGGGCCTCTTTTCAGAGGTGGGGAAAGTAGCATTCTTCTAGACTTTTGTTGTAAATCATACACCGGGGGAGGGAAATGTGTTTTCTATAGTTAAGAAGGAAGAGTTTAGGAAGCCCTTCGGGCCAGTTGTGACATTGGGAATGTGGAACTCAATGAACGCAGCCGTAGAAGCCAGAGATTCGAAGCAGTCTGCAGTTAGAAGAGGCGTCGAAGATGAAAAAACGGAAGAGAAGTAGGTGCAGAGAAGGTCCTAGGATTGTTGTGGGATTCGGCAGTGCAGCAAAAGTGATAAAAGAAGCGAGAGATTTAGTTGGATTATGAGAGTTGCAAGTGTCAACCCAAAAGGGTTTCAAATTACCGCGGGCAAGGGCGGCTTCGTCGCTCAATAACTACCTTTTATGCGCTTTTTTAATCATTGACTTGACAGTAGAGCGCAAGTCCGAAACCTATTCGGCAGTGCATATTTCAGACGAATGTTGTCTCCGTTGTGAATCAAGTTGATTATGAACGTAGGCAAGTAGGGAAGAAGAGACATAACAGGAGAGGGGATCGGACAGAATATCATAAAAGGTATTTAGAGCTTCATCACACGTTGAGTGGCTTAATATATGTACCTGGTTGGAAGTCGGTAAAACTTCAGACCGTCAAAGTTGGCTTGGCGGGAGTTGAACTTAATAGATTTGTGCTTGGCTGTGGAGTTTGAACGAGGCAACAAGCGCTGGGTGGTGAGCGTCAGTTGTGACATACGGGGATGTGCAAGGAACTAAAGAGAGGTGGCGCTCGAGGAGGTTGGAAAGGAAGAGATCGAGAGTGCAGCCCAAGAAATTTTTGGTGGAATTGAAATTTAGGGCAGAGTAAGTGTTCATAAAGAAAGAAAGTAGAAGGGAAGAATGGGAGGGGTTGGAAGGAATTACAAGGCTAGGATAATTAGGCCAATGGAGCATGGGGAGGTTAAAATCTTCAGGAGGGAAGAGTATCTGACAGTAACGAGTTCAGACAAACTGTTAAACAATTCTTGATACAGGTGAGAAGGCAAGTATAGGGGATCTATACACAAGATACAATGAACGGGAGGAAGTTGGGCGGGGAGGTACGAAGAGCAACACAGTCAAAAGGAAAACTTGAGACGGAAAGTCTGTCTTTTATTGCAGTTAAGACACCGGTGGAGATGCATTTCGGTCATAGGGGAATGTGGAGTACCCTTCGGGGAGCTCGGAGTTTATTATGACATCGTCCAGCCGGCTTTTGGAAATGCAGATGGCATGGCGTTGTTGAGCCAGCCCGGATAAATTGGAGGTCCCCAGCTTGGTTCTTAAACCCCTAACATTCTGATAAAATAGACGGAGAATAAACATGGATCCAATTATACTGCTCGGCAAAGCGGACGGGTTGTTCTCAAATTAATTGGCGAATTGGGGCGCTTGTATGGCATCTTGATGAATACACTTTCAGGCCACACATTTGCCGAGGACATCAAATTCGTGAGGATAAATCACCTTGAAAGACGCAATCACTCGGTCGGTGTTGTTGTCTTTTGCCATTTTGACGCAAGACAGAGGACAAAATATACCAACTTTGCTCTTTATATACTCCAGTACATCGTCCATAGAAGTCGCGGGCGCTAGCCTGGAGATAAAGAGCTATTTAGATGGGGACGCCACCTTTAGCTCGAAGCCCCTGGTATGGGTGGATGAAGTGCCAGGATATATGGCAGCGGCGGGAAGTGGAGCTGCGTTGGCGACGCGCTCGATGTCAAAAAGTGGAGCGGCTCTGTTCCGATTCATGACCTACTGAGGAGGCTGCGGATATCATCCCGTTGAAGGCGCAATGGAACGACACAGGATCGGAGGCTTCTATGAAGAGGTCCTGCTGTACAATTAGAAAAAATCGCAACCAACTCTAGTGATATCTTCCCCCTACATTCCACTCTAGTTTAACATATCCCTCCGAAACAATTTTCAGCTGGTTGACTCGGTGACAACTGATATATTTCCAAAGACGTTAGCCGAATTTCTTCGTAGTTAAGCTTATATTTATTTCTCTAAAATATATCCATATCCGATCACATCAATATATCCAAGATCAATCATTGCAAGCTGCGTAAAAAACCTACAACAATCGTTGCACATATGTCGACCTATCATGAATTCGATTTCGATTTAAAAACTTGTGTTGAAAATAATGGGTAGTACCATTCAAAGAATAGCAACTAAGACCGGATGCGAATTTTCATGCCCCTATTATATGTAGTACTCAACCAGGACCTTAGGCAAGTATAACGGACCCGCTCTCGTTTTGGCATAGAATTACAATAGCCGGCCCTCATTTTCAATGGCTTAACCGAATAAATCAATCTTCCGCTTGAAGGATACTTTTCCTACCGTCCCCTAGGTTCAATGGCCCGTAGGACATTTTCTAGTGCTTTCGTTGATTGCCTGGTAACAAAATAGGGCTATTGTGCATAAAATTCTAACCGACAATAACAAGGATGTGATAGTTGCTGTGGTTGTCATTGCTATACCAGTATCCTTAATGTCCTAGTTGATACTAGACAAGGTCGCAATTTTGAAAATTAGGGTAAGCACTCTTTATCTAGCACTCATAGGTAGGTCATGTCTATTAAGGTCTAGAAATTAAACGCCAGTGAGTCCTAATGACTCAACTGTATTACCACCCTAGTTTCCATCAGAGTTGAGCATATGGAAGCAGTCCAGATGGTCCCGACTATCAGGAACTATCTCAGTTGGGAGAGAAGCAGGAAATCTAGTGTCAATTAATAATGCAGGTGATTAAGGTCTGTCAAGGTTTCTGACGGATGACTCAGATGCAAGAGACACTTCAAAAAAATACTTCAAATCCTTCAAAGATCAGTCATTCACAAGAGAATCTATACAACAAAGATATTCCCATCTGGAATAACGTAGACTCAATTCTGTTCGTTTTTCCGAATAGAACTTTTCCATTAATTCACCTATTGTTCGTCTGAGAAAGCTGACAAAATCCTTGGCAGCAGCAGAACTTCTCGATCCTCTTTTCTCGCTGAAAATTTAAAATTACATGACATCATTCACGGCTAGGCACACCAGTCGGTTCTAGTAAAATAATACAATGTCACCCCTTTTTATACTCATCCAGTTCCATCCTTTTTCAATTTTGTCCTCATCTTTCTTTTTTTTCCGCATTTTCAATTAAAGTTTCTCTGAATTTCCTTCGACACGTTTTTTGTATGCAATGAATGACCCAACCAACCGCCCAAACGATATTCCACTGTCGTCCGTTCAAATACATGCATAAGGACGAATATATTTTCCCGTTCGTTTCGTTTCTGGAAGGACATACATAGCAGCCATGCAAAACGAAATTCTGTTCCATCTATCCAGGATCGTGTAGAGAATGTATGTAGACGGAATAGTGCACAAGGACACAACGTTGCAAACGTTCTTCGACAACTTGGGAAAAGAAAGCGAAAAGTTTCGAGAAATTTGAATAGGGGACAGCAGGAGCAGCATCAGCTCCTGTGGTAGTTGCTGAATAGAAGTTTGTCTTTCTCTCGACTGCTCCGAAACCATGGACTATGCAAGGATATGTATTTTGCATTTAAATTTTTTCGGCTGATGCTGGATCCTGAATCCTGGAATATGTTAGATCTAGGAACCGCTTGTGTGTTGCGTTTTGGTATCGAGTTCGGTTCCGATGATACTTGTGTATAAAAGTGCAATTTACGGAATATATAGGTTCGGGTTAAGGCACAAGGATTGGCTTACGGTTGCAGGAAGATAAGTTTTTAGTATCGTCATTGGTCGCAATATAAGTACGGTCTTTATTAGAACGATTTACGTAATTCGGTTTGCAATTTAGATAAAAGCATTTGAATTCAAGAAGGGTAGTTTCTTGTTCTACCTTTTCGTAATTCCAAAAGGATAGACACATAATTATTCGGAACTGAAAGATATAAAACGTTGAAGTTTGGTCTGCGTTTGCATGTGAGCAACAGAAATGCTCTTTGGGATCATGGGATGATGGTATAAGGAAGGATTCTCTCAGATTTGCTTTAATGAGTTGGAATTCGTAAGTGTAGCTCTGAAAATGCTTTCTTTTTCGGATTTACAGGTTTTAGTAACTAAACGACTCATTAAAGTTGTTTATTTCCGGAATGCTCACTCTTCTGCTGCTTGCATCAAGGAGAATTGTATTGAAATTCTTTTCGGGACGAGGCAGACCCTGCCTGAGAAGAAGCGATGGCGAAGGGATGCCAGACAGCTTTTAGGGATACCGAATTAATGGACCTCCGCTCAAAACTGTGATGTCTGGATTTCTTTATTAGACTAGACCAGATACCGGTTGTTGCATCGTTGATGATGATGGATGCTTTGGTAACACACATCTCTGGAATCATCATCATCAACTGGAATTAGAAACGGTGGTGGAAAACCTCAACACAATCGTCATTGACGCATATGAGGCCAGCTGTCCGGCCAAGACAGTCAAGTCATCAAGGGATGTACCATGGTGAAACAAGAACCTAGCCAGAATGAGAACAGAGGTACGAAAACTCTTTAACCGGGCAAAACAAACCGGGGACTGGCGGGGGTATGCACTGACTGCGTATAGCAACGCGATCAGGGAAGCGAAACGGAACAGCTTTAGGGAATTCTGTCAAGGGATTGAACAGATCACAGAAGCAACCAGGCTGTACAAGGCTGTAGACAAAGACGGGGGAATATCCTCTGTCTGCTTGAAAAAGAAAGATGGGACATTCACCGAGAATGAGGAGGACAGGGTACACCTGCTTCTCAGAACTCATTTCCCGGGGTCCTACCCCTCGGCGACAGGCGACAACAATCTGCCTGACACCCCAACAACGAATAAAGAGAGCTGGAAACTAGCAAAAGAGGTATGCTCAGAAGCTAGGCTAAGATGGGCAGTGGGAACTTTTAAACCAATGAAATCTCCCGGAGTAGATGGCATTTTCCCAGCACTTATTATCACTAATTATCTTAGTCTCTTCTGAGGGTGGTAAGGGGGACCATAGCACTGGGTTACATACCAAGGGCATGGAGACGGGCAAAAGTGGTCTTTATTCCGAAAGCGGGTAAAAAGGATCCTTTTCACCCTAAATCTTTCAGACCAATCTGCCTAACATCGTTCGTACTCAAAACGGTAGAGAAGGTCATAGACAACTATATTAGAACTAACGTTCTAAAGCGTAATCCCCTATATCACTGTCAACACGCTTACCGGGCAGGAAGGTCAACTGAAACTGCTCTGTATCAGCTGACAGAGGTACTACGGGACGCCATAGAAACAAAAGAAATTGCACTGTGCGCGTTTTTGGATATCGAAAGAGCATTCGACAACACATCGCACACAGAGATACAGGATGCCCTGAGCCACAAAGGAGTGGGAAACACCCTGGCACTCTGGATGAGCAAAATGCTAGAAAGGAGACAAATAGAGGTGCAAACAGGTACAAATTCTATTATCATGAACACCACTCAAGGCTGTCCACAGGGTGGAGTACTATCGCCGCTGATGTGGAGTATGGTAGTTGATGAACTCCTGGACGTGTTAACTAATACTGGAATATAAGTCCAGGGCTACGCGGGCGACATTGTTCTAATCTGTAGGGGCAAATATGAAGATACCCTATGTGATAGAGTCCAAACTGGATTAAGGGTTACTAGTGCCTGGTGCAGAAAGGTGGGACTGCGGATCAACCCAACCAAAACCACCATAGTACCATTCACCAGGAGGCGTAAGCTGGATCACCTGAAAGCCATAACATTACATGATATGGAAGTGAAACGAGAAACAGAGGTCAAATAGTTGGGAATCACGCTAGACCAAAAATTACTCTGGAAGACACATGTCGGAAAGCCACGAGGGCTCTGATGACTTGCAGATCCATAGCAGGAAAAAAATGGGATTGCAGCCCGAAGATACTACTTTGGATATATACTGCAATAGTAAGGCCAATGATTACCTATGGAGCGGTAATCTGGGCAGAAAGAACCCAACTCAGCACACAAGCCAGGGAATTACATAAGCTCCAAAGGCTGGCTTGCGTGTGTGTCAGTGGGGCAATGAGGACATGCCCAATGGCATCCCTGGAGGTCCTTCTGGGATTAACCCCTCTCCATCTGCACATACAGATGCAGGCAAGGAGATCAATATTCAGGATGGCCGGTAGTATGAGTGAGGGGGGGAGCTGCCTAAATCGAAGGAAGATTGCCTTTCTAGGCGGTATCCCGAATCACTGATACCGAGGGACAACATGACAACGAGGTTTCACTTTGATAAGAAGTTTGAAACACGTTGGAGTAACAAGGCAAACTGGGAGAGCGTGGCTGCGACATACGGCTTAAACCAGCAACTGATTACTTGGTACACTGACGGATCCCTCACAGCAGAGGGAGTGGGTGCCGGTGTCATTGGTCCAAGGAAAATGTACTTTGAGCCAATGGGCAGGTACACTAGCATATTCCAGGCGGAAATCTACGCCATAGACAAATGTGCCTCCTTTAATCTGCAAAGGAACTACAGGGGGCAGAACATAGCTATTCTCACCGATAGCCAAGCAGCGATCAAGGCACTTAGGTCCAACCAGGTGAACTCTAAACTGGTATGGGAATGCCTTGAGAGACTGGAGACTTGGTCCAACAAGGTCTGGATACTTTGGGTCCCAGGCCATGCTGCGTTGGAAGGCAATGAGGCAGCGGATGAACTAGCCAAGAAGGGAGCAGGGATGCCTTTACATGGGCCAGAACCCTTCTGTGGAATCGGAAACGGTTTCATGGCTATGAATCTAAGAAACGAAGAGAAACGGTTGAGGGAACTATATTGAGCGGGCCTACCAGGGATGGAGCAGTCCAGGGTGCTTATTGGGGGATACGAACCCATGCAAACAAAGGATTCCTTAAACCTCACCAAAAAGAACCTCCGAATCATAGTGGGAATTCTCACTGGTCATTGTCGGCTGAACTATCACCTAGGGAAGCTAGGGATATCTACGGACACTGCCTGCAGGTTTTGTGAGGAGGAGGACGAAACCTCTATGCACGTCCTGGGACAGTGTCCGGCACTTGTGCAAAGTAGGTCGATACATCTGGGAGAACACTTAATACCAGATGCAAAGCTGAAACATCTGGAAGTGGGGAACATACTAAAGTTCCTAACGGTTACAGGCCTGCTTGAGATACTATGATCAATAAGTACACTATACCCAGTAAAAGGGGCACAATAGATCTTCAAGGACGCGGTGCGACTTTCCCTTAACAGAATAATAATAATAACACACATCTATTGATCCCTCTTAAGGAAAAGGATACCGATTATGTAATTCCCATTGGCAAAGACGAATATACGACGTTTGTAGCGAATCGCAGCTTAACCATAGCCTTTCACCTTGTTTGATAAAATAAAATCCATTTGGAATGTCCATTCGGTTTCTCTTACCGGTCTTTTGGATTTAAAACAAGTTGTCCGGTTAAAAGAGGTATGTAATTTAAGCCTACAAAAATACTCGTAGTACCTTGATGTCCCCTGAGGAATCGGGTGAGCTTTTACGTCATGTGTTCATGCCCGCAATAGCCTCTATGCCCGGGGGGAACTGGGTCAGATTTTAACTGTGCCTTTTAGGAAACGACTCCTTCATGGCGAGGATCAGCCGACCATGCCCGTCATTTCATCTCCTAATATATGGATTGGGGCCGTCTCCGAGATAGCGGATGCTATACCAAGATGGTCCTGTAGACAGAATACACCATTAAGGCTGCCCGATAGGCCTCATTCACTTTTGTACGTAGCATATGCTATGTGGTCACCTTTCTCCAAACTGATACTGCATAATGCCGAACGGAACTACTACTACTTGAATATTATGAGCCACGAATACACCACAGGCCTGCAGTGCTACAAGCTAGCCACGAGTATACCACATTATCGTAGTAATATTGCATGTCCTGCTTAAAGTCCATCTTTTTGTCCATTATGAGGGCGACTTTGAGGTGATCATGCTGATTCCAATTCTACTATGAAGGCCGTTTCCGTTTCCCCCGCTAGTGCCAAGATATCTTGAAACTGCTACCAAAGTTGTATCATCGGCAGAGCTCAACTCTAGGTGTCAGTATCAGTTTCTGCTGCTTCAATCATGCGAAAAAGGATCGTACTAGCGTCCGCCAGATTATGCGCACAGGATCTGCCGAGAACAACCGTATAGCCACTCTCCCATGGGTTTACATTTTCTTCTAAGAAGAGTCTCTTAAAACACACTTTTTTTGTATCGATGGATATCTAGCTTGGGGATTTTGTAGACTCTCCTAAAGGCCTGTTCTTTTCCGTCCTGATGCATCCTATCTACTGTTCCGACCGATTCTTTATTATATTAGTGTTTCAAGTGTCGAGATACATTGAACACTCCGGGCGACACTCTCAAAGCTCTCGTTTGGGAAAGGGATGAAAACGCCGAAGGATTAGCCAGGCAGGGCTCGGTGGTCGAAGGCTGCGCCCTGATAGTGACTGTGAAATGTTCACCATACAAGGCATAGAGGATATGGGCGTCCTAAAACAAACCCAATGCGTACAGGATTACGGCAGTTTTCACGGGCCTATAGGGAACTTGGCATATCCTAAAATTGCTATTGTCAAAGTTGTGAAGAGAAGGTAGGTCCTCAGTCATTTCTTTCGCAATTATTCAGTTCTAACTCGAACCAGTCTACGAACATGATTCTTGGCATCCTATGACCTCCCTTTGATAGCACGGAATTATGTTTAATAAATTTATGGATGTGCGCACTCCGTATAAATAACTTTTGCTTTTTTTTTTAAATTCCGGTCAAGCTTTGTTTTTGAAGTGTGGGCGTATAACACCTGCGAACCGCTTCGGTCACGCCGTTCCCAGGGCAGAGGTGAGGCAGCGTCTGGTGGACTGTCTTTGCCCTGCTACCAAACCGTAAACTATCACAAACCGTCCGCTTTTAAATAAATCATTGCAAATATTATTTTTGGTGAACCATTTCAAAATAATCCGTGGGAAAGACTACAGAACCTGAACCAAAAGAGGATTGAATAATCAAAAAGTTTACTTCTCTGCCCTAAGTGACTAGGAAAAGGACTTAATACATATTCGTTTTCTCTGACAAGTTTGGGCACAGCTACTGTGAACAAATCCAACCCTAAAAATTTTTATATTGAAATTGTCGTATGTTTCACCTAATAAACTTTTGATCCTCGGAGGATTCTGGTGTATCATATCTGCATGCTTCACAAACTGTACCAAAATCGTAGATCATATTCTGAGGCAGTAACCTTCATAGAACGAATGAGCGATGCCACAGACTACCTGAGTCCGGATCCTGGACAACGAGGCCCTACGCCCATATACTAGATGAAGTACCTCGGGAAATCTGGACATTCCCCACGGACAATGCTAGACGCAAGCTGAACTTTACGCGAAACTTTGCTGTGGACTTTCCAACCAGGGCAGAGTGGAAGACTCGCGGCGTGTTGCAAGGCTATATATTCTTCACCTGCTCTTGGCAGTCCTTCGGCGGATACAGTCGCTGGCAATTGTCAGGGGCGGAATCTACTTGCACTACTTAATAGCTGCGGACCTTATATACCGAAGGTTTACCACCTGTACCAAATTAACGAGCATTTGGCACGGGTAAATTTATGAAATATGGTAATAAATTATTATTATTAGATATGGAAATGGGATCTATTTTGAGGCCTAGGTTTCCTGTGGATGCACCATTGGCATTTTTTTTTTCAGTCTTCATTCCCATCATGAATTTAATTTCGACTACTATTCTAGTTTATTTCCTTCCCAAATCCGTTAATCTTTATTGTCTTATAATAATTATTTGTTATTATTGGTATGCTATTGCTGACGTTGTGATCAGCTGTATATACAGTTCAGATAGCATCGCTAGATCATCTAGAAATGGGTTGTATTATTTGCATGAGCTACGCACAGTTCGTTTGCATGAGGTCAACGGTAACTGATCGATTGATAAGAACAACAGCTTCACTGGTTTAGCTATTTGTAGTGCATTCCTGTTGATTCTAGTTTTATGGGAGAAGTTAAGTTCGATACCGGGAATAAAGATTGCTGAGAAAATGTTAAATGTTGTTGATTTGTTACGACAAAATTCAGACGGAAAAGGTTTTATCGGTTTTCCGAATCCAGGTATCAAGAAAGCAAGTTGTCTTTGTTGCTAGAGTTAAATAGGTAACGTGAACGTTTATTCTGGACCGTACTGACCGGGGGACTTCATGACAAAAAATGTTGAGTCGAAAACGGTAAGGAAAAACTTTTGTCGCCGGACCATCCGGAAAAGCCACTGTGAAAATTCATTGGTAGTAGAGTAGTAAAGTAAGAATTTCTCTATTTGGTGTCAATTGAAGTAGGAGCGCACGATACAAAGATTTTTTTACGTAACCTTAAAAAGCAGCAGATGAATCGCAAGCACAGCCAATTTCCAAGCGGAGTTGGAAGACCAACCGATCGAAAAGTGCTGTTTCCTAAAGATACAACAGAAAAGAATCCTTCTCTTGGTAAGTACATGATGTTGAGCCTCTCGCAATGAAATTAGTGAACGGGATCAACTCAAGACTGATCAATTAACTTAGCAATCCACGGCTTGGAGTCGGAACTATTGGCAATCCCCACTCAAAGTATTCTTCGCGAAATTTTGGATCTAGGACTTCACAATGTACACCAAAATAAAGGGTATTAAAAGTCTTTCAACGAAAATGTGCACATTAAAAGCCTGATTTATAGCCCATGTCTCGCTGTCATAACACAGGATCCTTAGCTCGTGCTGTGTTATGACAGCGAGATACGGGCTATAAATCAGGCCAAAGAGCAGCCAATGTATTCGAACATTGAATCGGAAAAATGGTAGGCCCAGTGACGTGACGACATATATTGCTACTTTCATATGGTGAACTAGTAGACACCAATTTTATCAAGAGTTGAAATCCCTTTTGGACGAACCATCTGGAGCGGATGGATGGCAGAAAAGTGAGATACCACCTATTAAATGGCAAGTTAGAAGGCAAACATGCATCTGAAAAACCCCAGGGCAAATGAAAGGACCCATGTTACAACTCCAACATAATGGTCAGCTTCACCAATTGGAGTACGTGGTTATTCAACCGAAAATAGGAAAGGGAAGGACTTCAAGTAGTAGTTCCTGAGGTGCAGTGCCATAAATGAAAGAGAAGCCTCCTTGCAAGATGTACATGTAATGGTTTTCTGATTCTACCGACCTGATTCTTCTAGCATTTGCTTTTACCCTTCTCAAAGCGCGCCATCCGGGTTTATGGATAACAAGAGCTGACTACGTACAGGCGTGACGCTTTTTTTTTTTTTACAAAAAACCGATGCTGTTTGACACCTCGGTAGTAGCAACCGGTGCAACTAGCCTTTGGTGAGCTAACATACCACCTTAAGGTTAGCTTTCCATTGGCAATACTAAGAGGTGGTGGTAAGATTAAACTGGTAAAAATTTCTAGCACCAAAACTGTCGCTGAGATCGATTCAACAATAGAAAGCTCATTATTCGCATGACACGATCCTGCAAGAAGGTTTTCCTGTATGAAACCTAAACATCAATGGTGGAAGATTTACACGGTTTTAGTAAATATGCCAGCATGACAGTGATATAATTGAGGTATCGATTTTGCTGGTTTATACAGGGAAATCTACAAAGTACTTTCTTTGCGGGTGTCCTGCTTGCCAAAAATTTCCCTTAATAAGTTATGTCGAGTAGAAAATGTACGCGTATCTGATTCCCCTACTCTACTAACCATATAAACGACAAAAAAGGAACATTTTGTTTAGCTGAGATACAGAATATGAAGATCCGGGGATTGGACGTGAGTGTCTGACATGTAAGGATAATCCCTTGGTAAAACTGGATTGGAAGAATGTTAGACCATCCGTTACTTCCAATATATTCTTCGCATCCTGACATACGTAATTGCTCCACCGGTGGCATGCCTTACCGCGTCATCTCTTACCATAGATGTTACCCTTTAAACTTTCCGAGCAGGATCTTCCTCGTCCTCTGATCAGCCTATCCACCGGGGTCTGCTGAGTCTGGTGGTATTCACGACTATATAGCCGCGTTGGAATGGTCCCTCTTAATGAGGGGGGGGTCGAAAATTCTCCGGAGAATCTTTCTCTGAAAGAGTTCTCATTTTTTTTCTAATGACTCAGCATAACCTTAACGCTCTCCTTGAAGGGTCATCTTGATCGCAGGATTTTAACGGACTAAATTAGGCTCTGTCATCTGCCAATATCCGTACACGAATTTCTTCCAACCATATAGAAGAAAGAATTAATGCATCCAAGTTGCCTCTCCCTACATGTAATTGACCAATACGTCTCGTCCCTTTCGAGCCTCCATCAAAACCAAATTGGCCATCAAAACCAAATTGGCCATCAAAACGGAGTCATCACTTTTTATATTCCTTCCCATCTTCTCTCCTTCTAATAGAACCCCCTATAAACTATAAATTTAAACAAATCATAAATAAAATATTCTTAGAAAGCGATAAACATGCATCACATTCCAATCTGCATTTCCTGCCAAGAAATGATTTTCATTCTTTCGACGCAGTTCTCCCCGGCACGAGCCAAGGTCACTTTGAATCGCATATAAAATCCCCCATTTTCTTATCTGAATGTGAAAAATTTTGCTCCTATTTTTAAAAAAAAAACAATCCACCCACGATCGAATCGAGAGAAACATTTCTCCAGTCCAAAAATTTCCATGCAGTGAACAAATGCGTCCTCGCATTTGATCAACCTCCAGCCAGACGTCGGAAAACGTGACCTACCCTAACCAAATGTTTGGATCATTCGCCAGACAACGATCGAATAAATTATTTGAATGGTTTACTTTTCAATTAGTCGACGCTGCAATCACCTTGAATTTATCATTTCTTTTGAACGGGGCAGTGGTGGTGAATTTTCACAGGAATTATATGGAATTTGAAATGAATGGATTTTCGGTTTTTGCCATTTTTACTTTGTTTATTTGTGGAACTGCAGAAAAAATATCCTGCGCGTGGATGGGAACAAAGGGGTCGTAATGGCTTGATTCCTGATTGATATTCTTGATTTGGGTGAAGACTGACTGCCGGAGGGAGTGTTGAGGGCATGAGGGAGGTTAGAAGCGAGGTACCCGTCCAGGTCCGCTGGAAATTCCTTTAAGGAATCATGGTATGGTATCATCATGGCACGGCTTGAAGGAGAGCCCTTCCAAGAAAGAGTATTTCATCTTCATCATATCATCTTGAAAAATGATTCTCGAAACCCACCCTCCAAGTGGAGGAGGGAACGTTTGCAAAAGAGAGAGGGATGTTCTCCCTTTCGCCAAAAATTCACTAGGGCCAACATCCTTGGCTTCTCAAGCTTGGACTGTTTTCATATCATTTTTCATTTCTCTGCAACCTGCAAAATGTCATTATCAAGGGGGACTTCAATCCCAGAGCTATTGCCTTTGGAGACTCGGTTAATTTGGCGAAAGGCAAGACCACTGAATAATGGGGAGATCGCCTTCTCGACAATAACATACGCCGGCGTTTGTAAGTCTTCGGTACCGCACATATCGCTAACAAATGCAGTAGCCACGTCCTGAAACTGGGAAGCACTTGGCGCATCCTACACTAACAGCAATTACAAACCTACCCCGATAGAGAGCCTAGATGTCAAGTTGAAAGATGTCCTCAGAGTAGCTAACATCAAACTTAGGGAATTGATTCAGAGCCTACAGCCCCAAGATGATCTGAGAAACTTTGCGGTTCAAATACATGAATAGATCAAGTTGGCGTCGTACAAAGCAAGTAGACCCACGTGGCCCACGGCCTAGTGGAATAAGGACCTAGGTTCCCCATATAGGGGAAAGAATGGAAGCAGTGAAAGCCTTCAGACATACTCCAAACTACGAAAATTTCTTTAGGACCAAACTGGCAACTAAACGATAGAAGGAGGTAATCAGCTGGGCAAAAAAAACTTCTGAGGTAACTTATGGGAAGAAATGTCGAACCAGACCGACACCAAACAATTCTGGGGAAAGATCAGCGGGTTCAAAAGTTTCAGGAAGAGTCCAGACAACTTACATCATAGGATAAAGACAAGAAACAAAAATTTCTCACAGCAATAGAAGGTAACTATGACAAAAGATCTGTACCCCTAGATAAAACACCTTATGCCACCTATTACCATGTGGACTTCAACATGGATGATCTCAACAAAGTGCCTGCGCAAGCACAAGAGACAGTCCGCTCCAGAGAATGATAAGATAATTTACTCTTATGAAAACTGGCAGAATGAGGGAACAAGATTACACTTTCTGAGCCCGCTTAATGGGGCTTGTATGGCCCTCTAAGCAGCACAGGAATGGAGGGCAATTAAGATTATTCCAATACCCAGAAACCACACTGATCTGAACATCACTATGAACTTCAGACCTATCTCCCCAATAAACACTTTCGCCAAAATGTTTAACGGTATGGTCAAGGAAAAACTTTCCTTCTTCCTACAAACAAAAAACGTGCTTGTGGAGCACTGTTATGCGTACAGGAAAGGGTTATCGACCACGATGTGCTTAAACGAGCTGTTGTTGAAAATATCTGTTGCCAAGAGTAAGTCCTGAAAACGGTGGCTGTTGACATCAGCAAAGTGTACGAAAGACTAGACCTACTCCTTCTTGCCGAAACTATGAAAGAGAAAAACGTGCCACCTGACATATACTCTTGGACCCTGCGCTTTCTGGAGTACAGGGAGCTGAAGCTGGATGGGTGATCGTGCTCGATATACAGTGGACTACCCCAAGGAAGTGTTTTAAGCCCGGTAATTTTCAATCTATACACAACCTCACTTCACTCTAAACTCAATGACTCAATATCTACCAATACGTTGATAACTTTATCATCCTTGCTATGGGAACAGGAGGTGATCAGGTAGGTAGGCTACCTAGACCTTTTTGTGAACAAATGTAACACCCTGAAACCACCAGTGAACAGAGATAGGTCCAGCGTCATTGCTTTTAAGAGAAATAATGACAAACCATGTAAAATTTTGGTACACCAGGCCTCTCTAAAACAGGTACCGGAAATAACATTTCTGGGCAGGACAATAACGAAATCCCAATCCCTGAAAGGCCACAACAACAATGCTATCATAAAAGCGAAACAGGCTAAAAGTGGTCTATCGGTGACTTATAAGAATTTCCAGCAAGCCTTTAATAACTTCAAGATCTATGAGAAGGAAAGCAGACTGGGAAACCTGCTGGTCTGGAGTGGGTCAGGCAGGAAATGAATGGGAACAGTAACGGCTGGGTAGCTAAAATCTAAAATGAAATAACCGAATTCAGAAGCAAGAGTTTTGTCCTATATGAAACTGATGCAGCAACATCGGCGGTGGCATCCAGCTGTGCGGTTGTCTCTGACCACGCTCAGGTCAAAACTGGCTACAGGATCCAAGCAATGACGGTCCCCTGTGCTAAACTGTATGGGATAAAGGTGGCCACGCAAATGGAAACGAAAGATGAAAAAAGAAGGTAGCAATGATTACAGACTCCTAAAAAGCCTGCTCTATTCTGGAGAAGCAAGACATCCGATATCCCATTGTCTGAGAAATAATGGACGCAATAGCGAATTCTAACTTCGAGGAGATAAAAATACTGGGGGGCCCAGCTAAAAGTGAAATTATGTTGAACAAGATGGCGCACTCAGAAGCAAAGGCAACCCTAATCAGCGGTAGCATGCTTTCATCCTTTGCAGCATAAAATTAAGAAGGACTAGCAAGATAAATACCAGGCAACGATGATATTAAAAGGCAAAGATTTCACGGCAATCTTGCCAGAACTCCCCATTTAAATCCCAGGTTTCATCTCAACAAATAATGTAGCAATTGTAAAAATTTTCAATAGACTTTACTCAAACCATGTCTACAGCAAACCTTTCCTTCGGAAGATTGGGAGAATCGACAAAGACAATTGTCTAAAGTGTGGCAAGCAGGAAAGAACAGGCCATCTTATTTTTAAGTGTAGGAGGCACAATGTGGCTAAGAAGAAATTCTATTGGAAAGAGTCTTTCAACTCCCTAATACAAAGTAATATACAAGGAAACCTAACCACAATCATATCAAAACGATAGCTGTGTCTAAATTTGTAACACGTGTCCTGACAGATGCGGACAGGCTCCGACAGAATTCTCCTTGGAAGTGTCGTCACAAACCGTATTGAAACATATGTGGGTTATCTAACCTACAGCGAGTTTGGCAATACAGGACCCAGTGCCCAAAAACCGAGAGACAGCTGGCACACATAGGTGGAAGGGCTGCCCAATTCCCGTCCGCACGTACGATCATCGTGAGCCGGACCAGAGAACTCAGCTCTCTCTGTTAGCCTGCCGGGACCTTGTGGGACAACTTAAACTTATTGGTATGTCAATTATCGCTGCGATTTGTGGGACGAGATGGGTTGGAGAGGGGCGGCCTTCTTTTACCTCTACTTCCAAGAGTGTGGAAGGGATTGAAGTTTATGTTTTTAGTCCAATTAGAGCGGCAAGGTCACACACAATCAGCAAAAGTGATCTATCCTTAGTAACCATTGCCCCCATGTATTCCGTCTGGTAGGATTGATGATAATATATGGTTACAATTTGCCTAACAACAAAGCGCGTCAACCACGCCTACGCATCATCGTTCGTGGTTCACTTAAAGGCGCTCCTGCTCTTTCCAAGACTTTCCGACACGCTTGCACTCCTCACTATCTGTAGTGACTTTAACCTCCCTTTGCTCTCCAGGCCTAACATTCCCAGCCCGCCACAACTTCCAATTTGTTCCTCTTATCCGTCTCTCCTTTATTCACTTTCATGGACACCTGTGCTGTTCTTCATTTCAACCGCACCGCAAATCATCTAAATCGCACTCTGGATCTAGTCCTCTATGTTGCTCATGATGCCCATCGTCCTGCTCTTGTGTTCGAGGTACAAGTGCCACGCCTCAACTTTCGTAATATACCCTCTAAACTCAATTTGCATAAGGCTAACTTTGAGGGTTTGAACTTAGCTCTCGCGTCAATCAACTGGGTTCCTATTCTCTCACTATTAACTTACGAACAAGCCCTCCCCTTCTTTAATTCCATTCTGTCTGACTTCCTTCCTAGTTACGTTTCTTCCTCCCCCAAATTCCTGAGCTGCTGCCCATTATGGTACACCACTGAAAAGCATAAAAAACTTCGTCTGAAGCAAACTGCGAGGAAAAAGTTTTTATCCACCGGAAGACCTGCAAACTTTGACCATTTCAGCGCTCTGCGATCTTCAGTTAAGTCGCTGATAGTTAAATCTAGGATGGATTATCTGGACAGTGTTGAAGTCGAATTGGCGCATGGTAACTTGAAGCCTTTCTGGTCTCGCATCCGTAACGCCTGCAATGCCTTCTAGCGCCTCCCACTTTCATTAAATTTTCTGACTCCACAGCTACCTCTCCTCAACTATCCTGTCATTTAGTCTGCAATTACTTCTCCTCGGTGTATATCTTCTATCCCTTTCTTCTTCTCTCCCGGTTCTGAGTACAGCTTCCTTCGAATTTTCTGCCACTCCCCTCATTACTTCCCCTTCGGTGGAGTACCTCGTTGATAACCTTGATAATGGTCTTCCCAATCTCTTCCTGATTAAAACCTACAAGTTCATTTCCCTTCCGCTCGGCATTATTTTCAATAAGAACCTCGAATAATGTCATTTTCCCAGCTTATGGTAAGAAGCCCTTCATTTCCCCATACACAAAGGCAGTGACCATACTCTTACTGAAAATTACCGCCCTATTTCGCTCCTCTCGCCCTGCTCCAAAGCCCTCGAACAGTACGTCAATGGTTGACCAGCCACTTAGGCCAGCTTATAGCTAAGGAGCATCACGGCTTCATAAAACGTTGATCCACTGCTACCAATCTTCAGGACTTCACCAACTTTGTGGCCAAATGCCTCAACTCTTGTCAGGAAGTCCACGTCATGTACACGGACTTTTCTAAGGCCTTCGATTCCGTTAACCACGAAATACTATTGTCCAGACTCGCCTCTCTCAACATTTCTCCATCACTTATTACATGGCTTGCCTCCTACCTCTCCTCCCGATCCTGCAGCGTTTCCTTTGATGGTTGCACTTCTAGTCTTTTTTCCTCACCTCTGGTGTGCCACAAGGATCCATTCTAAGACCTATTTAATTTTTGATTAACGACCTCCCACCTATCCTCACCTGTCCTTGCTTATTTTACCCTGTTTTCATCTCTTTCGTCCCCAGTAGGTTGAGCTTCCCTGCAGGTATACTTTGGTCTATTGGTGCACAGTTAATAAGTTGCCTCTTAACGTCAGGAAATGCCACTCGATCTGTTACTCGCTTAAAACCTCTCCCATCCCTTTCTGCTGATTCGTGCTTCCTAAATGTCAGGTTTCATACTGCGTTCCTGTACCTTTTTAACTCCCTCGTGAGAAGTATCCTTGAGTATTGTTCCGTGAGTTCGAAAATTGGTTAAGCGCATTATCGCCCGGCAGCCTCTTTCTCAACATTAGAAATAATCATCTTTCAGCAAAAATAATGCGAGCGATTTGTCATTTCAATCTGAATCAAACATAATCCTTGTGTTCTATGAATATATCTGGCTTTTACCTTGGCATTTTTCAAGGATGAAAAATGAAAGAAAGTTCATATAACTCAGAGAACTTTTACGAAAAATGAAATAATTCACTGTCGACACTTTCCACAGTTCGAATAGAGCTGAGAAAAGGGATATACGCGAAGGCACAGAAGGACCTGAAATTTAATAGCGTGCTCATAATAGTTCTCTGTCAAAAGCACGAAAACAAGCTAAGTTGAGTCATGAATCAAATAAGGAGCTGTCTTACGAATGAGTCGGCGGAGCGAAATGTTCCTTGCTATGATGAAAGAAGGAAGAATTTTCATTCAACATCCTTCCTCAATGAAAACTTGGAAATGCTTTCAACAACTGCTTAAGCTGTTCATTTACTTTCTAAATTTGTCCTCTCGTTTTCCCAATCTCTGTCTTTCTTCTGACAATCAGCATCCTCCAATATCTTTAAATTCGGCTAAAGGATGTAGGCTACAGAACTTTTGAGTTAATTAAGACTCATGAAACATAATCCAAAGCCTATACGCAATATAAATATTCAGTATCTCGACTTACATCCCTTAAAATTTCACCCGCTACCCTTCTAAAGCCATACATAAATCGTTTACTCCTTAGCATAATGCTCCTTCATATTCCTTCTTACACACAAAGGCAGCCTACGAAAATCAAAATAATTGAATTTTCGCATGAAAATGATACAAGAAACGAGGACTTTCCATACACACACACACATAACGAAACGAAATATAAAATTATATATTGAATCCACGACTTGGTATTAAATGAAGGATATTTTCATGATGGAAAGCCTCCAAGTTATCGTGAATTTTCCACAAGAATGCTACATTATCATATTTCTAAGACATCATAAGAAATTAGGTAAGCCCATCAGGGAGACTTATGTGACTGCGAAATGTGTAAGAGAATTGTGGAAGAAATGATAAAACCAAACGCAATATCAAGTTCAAAATGAATTTCAGAGTTCGATGAATTCCAAGAAGGTTATATTAAGGAAGTTTTATCCTCATTATCAAGGTTATCCCTATCAAGAGGAAAATTCAAGTATGCAATCATTTGGGATAAGGCGTTGAAAAATGTGGAGGGTTAATTATATCAGGCTTTGAAATAATTTTGAAAAGGAAGTGAAAGTGGATTTTATATAAGGATCCAGCGATATTTAGGGATTCCGGCAGGCCTGACAACGCTCCTTTGAGATGTAATCAACATAGACAAAGGTGCTTTTAACGTCGGCCTGGTCCCATTTAATCCAGTAATATCCATCCTTATAAAGGCCAGGAAGCTACAATGGAGTGACCATCTTAAGTGTTTGTATGATACTCAATTCTCAAAACGATTTATGGAAGTCAAAGTTCAAGTAAGTCTGGGAATCGGAAGTTGGACGCCTCAGGTACGAAAGGTTTTGTGTATTTTATGTGAAAATTCCCACTTTCGGGTAATAATGACATTCAAAGTCGTGAATTTGCACAAACGCGACAAATTTGACCAATTATAACTTTGTTAGTAATAGTGCGAATTCCACCAAACTTACCAGGATCATGCTCTATAGCCAATATTGCTGAGTGATTCCAGGATGAATTAAGGGATGTTTTGCAGCGGCGATTTGAAGACGACAATCTGTGCTACAAGTGTCTCTTTGACAGTGTTGTGATCGTACGTTTCAGTCTCAAGTTATAGCGCGTCAAAGATTAAGTCTACCAAGCAAGAAATTCGTCATATTTTACGTTTTTACTACCTGAAATGTAAAAATGCAACGAAGGTGGCCGAAATATTTGTGAAGTTTATGGGCCCGATACTGTAACGATTCGCACAGCACAGCGTTGGTTGGTGTAGTGGATGTCAAAGATGCACCCCGTACTGGTAGGCCAATCGTCGTAGAAACCGATAAAATCGTCGAAATCATCCAAATAGACCGGCATGTGGGCATTCTCTCGATTGACCAGGAACTGGGTATAGACCATAAAACCATTTGGAACCATTTGCAGAAGATTGGATTTAAAAAAAAGCTGGACGTTTGGGTGCCACACGAGTTGACGCAAAAAAATCTCTTAGACCGAATCAACGCTTGCGCTACACTGCTGAAACGGAACGAATTCGACCCATTTTTGAAGCGGATGGTCATTGGTGATGAAAAGTGGAACACGTACGATAACCTCAAGCGAAAAAGAGCGTGGCCGAAGCGCGGCGAGCCAGCCCAAACCATCGCCAAGCCCGGATTGACGGTCAGGAAGGTTTCGCTGTGTGTTTGGTGGGATTGGGAGGGAATCATCCACTATGAGTTGCTCAACTATGGCCAGACCCTCAATTCGATCCTCTACTGTAAGCAACTCGTCCGTTTGAAGTAGGAGATTGACCAGAAGCGGCCAGAATTCGTCAATAGGAATGGTGTTGTGTTCCACCAGGACAACGTTCGGCCTCACACATCTTTGATGACCCGCCAGAAGCTACGGGAGCTCAGATGGGATGTCCTATCGCACCCACCGAAAAGTCCGGACCTAACACCAAGTGATTACCATCTCTTCCGGTCCATGCAAAACGCTCTTGGTGCTACTAAGTTGGCCTCAAAAGAAGCTTGTGAAAACTGTCTGAGTTTTTTGCCAATAAGGAGGGGGGGAGGGGCGATAATGGAGTTATCTTCTAAATGTCAACAAGTTTTCGAACAAAACAGCGCATATTTGACTTAAATCGGATAATTCTAAGTATGTTAAATAAAGCGTCAAATTTCGATCACAAATACGACATTTCTTTTTCCCCAATCCAATATTAGTACTAGATTAGATTTCAACAGATATCGGTATGGAGGGTATTTTGAAGCCTAGGCACCATATAGTGGCAACGCCTTGTTTTTTTTTCAGATTTTTCGGTTGGGTAGTTTCTGAGAATGAGTCCGTGAAATAAAAGATCACTTACGACCCGCCAGTCTCCCCACCTTTGCAACAAATGTCAAAACTTAGACTGGCTTCCCAAATTACTAACCGATACCTTTCATTTGTTACCCCACATGCTCATATTTGGTGAAAAAGAAGTACCCTCTCCTTAAATTCAACGTAAATTGATGTAGCTCACTGTATACGTGAGCGTTCACAGTTCTCACTTTTCCACCGAATTTGGTGTCAATCATTATAACCGTTTCCAAGAAAAATACGTATGACAGACAGATAGACAGACAGCAACCTCACTACAAATAATGGAGGAGGCCGGGAATTTCGCTGGGCTTTCCACTAGCAAAACGACTAGTAGGGGAGTCGCCATTGGTGGTTTTTAACCAAAATGATCCTTTTAGATGGAGCGCTAAATTGGTACGATCATCCCCAGCGAATTCGAATGAGAAATGGATGTCGGGTCAAAGGAATAGCAGCGGTGGACTCACTTCTGAAAATGAAGCTAACGCGTTCACACAGCTGGGATCAATGATCCAAAATCTGAAGGAGTACGTTGGTCAACGAAATAACTTCCACCACGCTATCAAATTCCAAGTGCGTTCTATTAGAGTAACGTACTTTAAGGATAAAGAGGACGCAAAAGCACGCGAAAAGGGTATAGTACCGAACAGCCAACGGAAAGTGATGGTTGCCGAAGTAACACAAACTATGTTGAAGATATCCCTTCCCAAGAAGCTCTTTGATAAAGAAGGTATTGAAGGTGAAAAGGACATCTCAGCAATGCACAATAAGTGACAAAGAGATCGCAACGAAGAGGTACAATCTCCTCAACGGACAGCAAAACGCATAAAGGAGAAACCAATGCTGACGCAACCTGGGAAATCAGGAGATGGAAGAAAGGCGATTTGTTGTTAGAGCTTAAAGCGGATGGGTGAAAATGTAGGCAGAATCTACGAAATGTCCCCGAAAATGAAATGTCACTAGGCGAAGCTGCGGCCATTAAAATGAGCAGAGATTCGATGGTGATAGAATGCAAGGACCTGGATGAAGTCGCCACGAAGGCCAAGATCTGTGAAACCTTGAAATCTCAATAAGGGCTACAATCAGTGAGCGAGGCTAACGTTATACGGCTTACGAAGGCGTACGACACCCAGATAGCATCGATAAGTCTTTCTATCGAAGCAGCAAGAAAGGGGATCCCAGCAGGCAAAGTACATAGACCAACCGATCTGCCGAATACGAGAACAAAGTCAATTGCCTAAGTGCTGGCAGTTAGGCCACATTGCGAAAGCCTGCACCAGCTTCCAAGACAGATCTAGTCTCTACCGCAAGTGTGGAGAACAAGGCCATTTTGGAAAGAATTGCGACGGGAAACCGAAGAGCGTGTTCTGCGTCCAAATGAAAAATAGCAACAGCGGGCACATTGCAGGAAGCAATAAATGTCCAGTGATGAGTCCCAAAGTAATAGCCGGCAATTTCAACGCATGGGCAGAAGAATGTGGAAGCCGAAAAACAAATGCAAGGGGGCAAGTACTGCTAGAGACATTCTCGCGCTAAAATGTCGTACTTGCAAATCTTGGGGTAGTCGACACATAGGGGAGGGGCGAATTACAATCGAAAGTGGACCTCACTTTTGTCAGTGATACCCTTATCAAAGATTTGCAGTGGGATGTCAGTGAGCTATACACACAAAACGATCATCAGGTTATCATCTTCCAAACCCCGCCTGGGAATTATATGAAGCTATCAAACGGAACAACGATGAGCTGGGTAACTGACAAATTTGACCCAGGAATTTTCAAGGAGGTACATAAGGAAAAATTTTACAGACCGCGGAAAAATTGATGCAGGCATACGATGCCTCTGTGCCACGACGTAGTGCTTTCGGAAGACGAAATCCCACTTTCTGCTGGAAATCAGAAATTGAGGAATGTCGGAAAAACTGCCCCCAGAGCTAGGAGATGCTCCCAGCGCAGAAGAAACCAACCTGAATTCGTGGAGCTTCATATGCAATAGCTACCACGAAGGGAAAATCCGAACATGTCAAGCGGATGTGTACTGAAGTCGGCTCTGATCCATGGGATGACGCCTACAGGTCGGTAATGTCATAGCTGAAAGGCAAACGCTTCCCACCGATTACCTGTCCTTAATTATTGCAAAACTTAGTGGACACTCTCTTCCCAAAGGATGCGAGATATATAAATCTGCCTGCAGTCCATATAAACCCCAGCGAAATTCCTGTAGAAATAGAAGGGGAAATTCTAGATGCAGCAGGAAATTTGCTGAAAATAAAAACCCTCGGCCGAATGGAATCTTGAATTGGGTCCTGAAAGTGGCAACCTGGACAGCACCAGGTATGCTTGACCAAGTACTTACGACATCCCTTAGAGAAGAAGAATTCCTCGAGCAGCAGAAGCTACAAAAGCTGATACTTATTCCGAAGCCAGGAAAACCATTGGGTGGCCCCTCCTCACATCGACTGATATGTTTGGTGAACACCATTGGTGACATTTAATGTAAAAAATGCAAATCAGTCATCTGTATATACTCAGTGATATCTTAGAAGGACGCTATTTTATCAAAGAAGTAGCTCTTTCATTGAGCTAGGCCAGGCATGTAGAGTCATAAAGTTTAGACAATACAGAAGCTCAAAGCTGTCAAATGTGTTTTTGAAATCTATAAAGATTCCAAGAACGTATTTGGGTGGAGGCAGCGAAGTTGTCTAGAATCACTAGTGAACTAGTTAGCCCGGAAGCTGAATTGTCTGCCCGTATTTCATCTCCAGTCGCGGAACCGAAATTCACCCTAGGACTTTGCCAAAAACCAAGAAAAGTGATATGTATGATCAAGGATTAGTTCGATCCTTCCCTGGTGACTTCACCCTGATCGCCATAACGTTGTGAACTTGCCCTTATGCAAAACTTATACATACATTGGACGTGAGATGAAATGGCTGCTTAGACAAATTGCCGAGGAGTGAGCTGGGACATGCTTACCTCAGCTTCATTCAAATCTGGTAGCAATATCGTGACATCTTCCTCTACAGTTCTGGTAGACCCCTCTCCATGAATTGTCGCCGTGCCTATTGACGAACCGCTTTCAGTTCTCTTATTTGCTCACTTGAGTGGACCTTTTGCTACATCCTTTTATAATACACGCCTTGTGACAGCGTGCTCATTCCAATTTTTCCTTCGGCGGTGGAATTTTACTGGAAAGAGTACCACCTACCACATGACGTGTCTCCAAGCCGTCTTTTCGGATTTCCTCAGGCGTATCATAAATGACAGCTGGCCGACTAACTTCTCCATCCGAACAACACTTTTCACTCAGAGTCTCACTTATTCCATCGAATCAGCATAAGAAGTGGTGATCAACCTTCACATTTAAGTCCTCACTAGAGATTACTATGTGCGAGTATTAATATTACATCCATCCCGACAGGAGGACAGCATGCCGGAGATGCGGTCAGGTAGGTCACCAGGAGAAGAAGACCTGCAATGAAAGCAAAAGTTGCGTTCTCTGCAGGGATCGTGGCGCGTTTGGTGAGAGCATCGCACACACTGCGGGTTCGGGACGGTGCCCAATAGAAAGGGCTAGGGTACGAATAGCATGATCCGCATTCTACAAATTAACATGCACCGGAGTGCAACCGCACACCAGCTGCTAGCGCAGTTCATTTCGAAGGTAAAGGTTATCTAGTGCTAATCAGTGAGCAATACTAAAACAAGGACCCGGCTTTATGGTAGCTCGACTTATCGGGTACCGCAGCCACCTGGGTTCGGGAGATTCATTGTTTAGGGATAACGCTTTGTAGTGTGTAGTGTACCTGACATCGAATAAGACGATGCCGGACTTTCGGCGCCGGCTTGATTCTCCGGAGGACGCCTTTTCGAGCACGTAGGGGAGAATGCCGGTAGCTGGTGATTTTAACGCTAGGGCTCTAGAATGGGGCATACCTCTGTCAGACTCCAGAGGGAAATGGATCCTGGAACCGGGCTTAGTATATTGATGCAATTAGTAAGCGGATGGATGACTGTTCATGGTTTCAGCCTTGCCCTGGACCAAAGTAGTAATCTTGACCAAAAGAAAATCCCAACCCTGCGTCCCATATTGACCCGCGAGTTCACTATAGACTCAAAATCAGCGGTTAAATACCTTGTGAAAGTTGTGACGGCTTTCGTCGGCAGCTTTATGCAGACATAGGGGAGCTCTCTCTAGACAACATTGTCAGAGAGATGGTGAGGAGCGCTGACAGATGGAGTTGTATTATGCATTATGTTCGTGTTGTGATTGAGTTCGACCGGCGGAGAGACTGGATGGCAGGGGGTTGCCTGAACTAACAAACCTCTTCCTCCCCTCCTCTCCCGTTGGTGAAAGGAATTCTCTGACCTGGAGGTCTCCAAACCAGGAAGAGCGAGGGAGCTAGCCCGAAGTAATGTGTCAAACCATTGTAGGCTAGTTCTCTGATGACAGGGAGGTGTTTAGCTGGTAATCCGACAGCGTACTGTTCCATTGATAGAGAAACACATTCGTGCGTGTAACGCAAATGTCATAATCGTCTCAGGACCCTTTGAGCGAGAAAATATTAAAACAACATTGACATAGACTTGTTAAGACCCGAGCTAGTCAACTTATGTCAGAGAAAACTTGCATATTATAAGGAGGGCCCACATTGATTGCTCAGAGTTCCCCAAAAATCAATATTAAACTTTTACAAAAGCCAACATTTCTTAGATCTGACTGTCACTAGCAACAAAAAAGCTAGAAAACTATGTTTGGATTAAGGCGCCTACGTTGTATAACTTCTAAGACAATTCAGTATAGACAATGGCGACCCATTTTCTACTCCTTTCGCCCCAAACACAAGACATAAGTGAAGCGATGGAGCTAAAAATAACCGCGAGAATTCCAGAGAATTCCGTACAGAAAATTAATTGGCTGTCCAGTCGTTCTTTGAGTCATTTGCCATCAACTTGGATGGTGAGACCAATCTTATCTAACGAGTTCTTACTAGCAGAGATGATATGATGATACCATTGAAAGCGCTTCCTCGCAATTTCTTGACGACGGCTGCAACCCTATATCGATCATGAATGTCCTTCTTCGTCTCCATTCTCAATAATTGCGAGGCGGCGTTCATTGTCTTTAGTGGCAGACTAGCACTTAAAGTTGACAAACTTGAACCGTTTCAGACATCCTCTGATTAAAAAACACCAAAAATATATGACTTCACTTTGAACTCTCCCAAGGAGGAGGAGGAAATTAGCTAACCATCCATCATCTTCATCCTAAAGCATATCGATGACATTGCCTAAAAAGTCGTTGGTAAATATCTGCTTCCATCATGTACAAAGTCAATTATAAGAAATTACGAAAGCTGAAAGAAGCCATTATCAATTATTATTAAGGATACGATAGACAATGAACCCAATCAATCAAGAAAAGGAAGGCAATTGACTCAATTCCACTTGAATCAAGTCTCTCAATCTCATTCTCCGCGAAAAGAAAACTTCCAAAGTGACTGTGTCCTGGGCATCAACAGCAAATGAAAGGGGTTAAAAGGAGTCAGGGGACAATGGAAAGTTTACGCGGAATTAAATTTCTATTTTTTCCCTGCCATTCACATTTGCTTTTTTCTTCCTTTTTGGTTCATTCACTTGAAGGTGACATGGAGGTAAACATGTTTTATAATATGACAGGGATTGCCTTATCACATCCTTCAAAAAATGTCGAAAGGAGAATGGAATCTAAGGAAAGTTCACAACTACAAGGATTTGGTGGAAGCCCTACGTGTTTTAAGTTTTGCGTTGTGGTGGCAAAAATCGATGTTTGAGGGTAAGACATAGTTTGAAGAAGTAAAGGATATCGGATATGGAAGAGTACTCAGCATAGATAAAACACATTGTTTCAAGCGGATAGGTAGGATCATCTCCTTTCAGAGGAGGAAACTTAGGCATATTTACTAGTTCAGGGAATTTTTCTATGAATTGTTTCCATCTAAGGATTTGGGTCCCTAACTGGTGATGGGAAAACATCCTGGAATTCTGCTTAGTAGCCCACATGTGTGCGTGCATTCTTACTTTCCTATCATTACCCAAAAGCAAAGAATCAGAGTTTCCACAAAGGCGATTGGATTGCAAATCTCGATAAGATGTATGTCCTCGTCCCAGATGCCTATCCTTATTCGGTTTCTTCAAGGAAAGATGATTAAGTTGGAACATTGGCAAAGGAGTCCTTTCTTCTAAGTATTGTGGATATTTGGCTATAGCTCTGTTGGGAGAACTAAAGATATTGTTTCCAATCGGATCTAGCTCTAAACCAGAGGATTATCTGCTTTCAAATTGGTTTAAGCTCTTCAAACTCCATGTGTATGCATCAAACTAATCCAGAATGGATCAACCCCTTGTACATATATTTGAGATGGATAAATATCTTTGCTTACATTCGATATGTTAAAAGCTTTTACTTTTTATTTTATCCACTGCCTTGGTCTGTATCTGCTGCTTCGTCTCCTTTCATGCTTGTACACTTCTTAGTTTTGGAACTCGCGAACAAACCTTTCCTGATACTGAACCGAAAAAAAAGGCTCATATACCCGAGTAGATATACATATTGAATTCGCACAGAATGAAAAAAGTGATTTATATGATAACAGACAACACAATGATAAAGAAGTGAAATTTATTTGTCAGTAGGTTGGTAACGCGCATTACTACCGCAACAACTCCTACTGCCATTGATGCCGATGCGGCTACCAATGATTTATTTGACTCCATATACAATTTGTTTACATTTGATACAAATTGATATTACTGCTGTCGTTGATATTGAAATGGAATTGGATGGAGAAGAAATTCCCATGTCAGGATAAAGTTGAGAATTGAAGGTCGTTAGTGAGTGAAATTTGGGGGTTTCTTTCAAATCTATGACCTTGTTTTGACCTCAATTTCCAAGGAAAACATATCATATATTTCATGCAGAGTGAAAAGTAGAGAAATTCAAGGATATGCACATAAAAAGATTGTGAATATATGAATGGGGGTGTGAAAATGAAAGATGGATCCTTAATATGAGCAAATGGAAAAGTTAAGTTGCTAATTTATCACTCAGACAGGAATATCTATTTGGGTTTTGTTCCTTGATTTTTCCTTGCAGAATCATGACTGCTTTTCGATTTTGCAGATATTGAGATCATATCTTAGTTGCCTTCATTTTAGATCCTTTGGTATCTTAAAAGTGAAGCAAGGAACAAGCTCGAAGAAGGTGAGTGACCTAACCAACCAAATGGCTATGAAGAAATGAAAATCCCCAAAGCTACACACAGGAGGAGCAAATCAAATTTCTAGGGGGCAGAACCAGCTCTTGGAGTCCGACCATCTACTGTCAAGTCTACTCTGAAGGGTGACATTGCAAGGATTCACGCAACCGAGTAGAGAAATTTGGACTCTTGCCGGCAAGCGAAAATCCGTGTGAAGGAGCCTAAGGCCACTAGAGCGGCATTTTTATTGTCCCTTAAGAAGTGGGACATGAAAACCCTAGTAGGGCTTTTGACGGGACACTGCCCCTTAAGCTACCATATGGAAAAGATTGGGGTAGTGGTTTCGGCTGCATGCAGCCAATGTGAGGAGGAGGAGGAGACGGCACTGCACTTTTTATGCAGCTGCCCGGCATCCTCAGATCTCAGACGAAGACACCTTGGCAAGGTTTTGTTCAATGAAGAATCTACACACTCTCTGCCTCTGGAGAATGTTCTCAGATTCGCTAAAGCCTGCGAACACCGTAGGCGGGAAGCCATTGAATAGGCAACTTACGGGGATAGTACAATGGGCCTAACAATGTCCTGAATGCTCGGAGCTGCGGCTCCCCCCCAGTTAACTAAACTAACTAAAACTTCTAGGGAGCAGGGAATGTCATTGCGGGGGTGCGAGGATTGTACCTTTGGGGTTTATGTATCAGTCGGTTAATGGAGAGGGTTTCCTTGCTTGAATCGTTACGACACATGTTAGTACGGGCTCGCAACCACATGGCCGCATACCGGTGTACTATATCACATACATGGCACTGAGACTCGAGTAGATGCCTCAAATTTTTCACGTGCAAATTATCAAAGAACGTGGAACATGTGCAATGCTTTTCTTCTACCATAAAAATTTAAGCAATGCGCCGGCAGAAGAATTTTCTGTGTGCAGTATTCTTGTTTCTATTCTAGGGGCGTCCGTCAGTCCATAATTTTTGGCGAAACAGTTGTGAAAACTCTGTTGAACAAAACCAGCTGGCTTCGAACTTTGACACAAGCTACAACAACCCGTAACCCTCTAGTTTAGTTTTAGTATTCTCGGATGGAGTAAAGTGGTTTGTATCTAGAAATATCTCCTCATGTTTGCTTCATACACAAAGATATACAAATGACGATTTATCCGCTCTCCTTATACTGGTGATCCACGATGACTTCGGAAAACAAAAATTTCATGGACGCAAATGAATGCGAGCATGAGGCCAAACAGCAATCTGCCGAACTATGCAATATAATCGCCCTCACGCTTCCACCCTTCTGGCAAACGCATCCGGCATTATGGTTTGCGTGGGGAAAAGCACAATCGTATAGAATCAATAGCGATACATCGAAGTTCGATAAGGTCATTGGACGTGGCCGCCTTAGTACAGATGGTAGATATCGTTGAAAATCCCCCAGCTGCAGGGGAATTTACTGTGATCAAGCAACGTCTTTTAATCGCATTCGGCGCAAGCAATGAGGAACAGACTCGGGAACTCATACTGACCTAGAATTGGGCGGCCAGTGTGCAACGCAGCTCTTGCGCAATATGAACCGCATTGCCGGTAATAAAGTCTTGGAGGCATTTTTGAGATCTTTGTGGACTTGTAGTCTCGCGACATGATGGCAGACGCAGTAGCTTCTCTACGTTTGGATTTTCGATGGATGAGAGTCGAAAGGCGAAACAAACAATGCCGGTCCTCTACGTCGTACTGCACCCAACCGCAACTGCATCAAGACAATTTCTACGTTCACTCACTCTCTGGAGCTGCAGCAAGGAACTGTCAACTACCATGCTCGTTCAAACAACAGTCGGGAAGCGCATAAAGTCACTAATGGAGCAGACGCTAATCAGCAACGACAAACCATCGCCTGACCATGTATGCATAATGGCTACGAATTCGTTCTTGGCGAGAAATTGAATTGAGTTTCCGCAAGAGGTCAAGATATCAGGCCCGAGGTCAATGTATTGCTCTCCAACTGGTCCCACTTTGAAGGAGATGAGCCAAGGTATACGGTAGAGGGTCCAACATGTTAAAAAGCCATTCGCTACGACCATGAGAATACCAGTACACTTACTTTCTGTACTAATTTCTGGAACGCACTGCTCAAAGATAAGGGTAGGGTAGGTGAGTGCAGAAAAGCCTGGGGTAGTCAAGCACATGGTATATTTACCATTTTGACATTTGGCTTACATCGTTTCGACAATTTTTTGGCTTTGTTGATTAATCTTTTAGAAATGGGGAGAATGTTGGAGATTATCCACTAGAATGACTGTTTGATCACTTATACAAGATTGATCAGTTTGGTCAATGTGCCCAAATTTTTGACAATTGCAACTTTCCACTTATTTAAAACTACCTTTAAACGAGATGCTTCTCCTGTATGGGCGCAGACATTGCAGTGAAAAGCTGGATTTCAATTTAACCGGGAATATCGAGTTCTTTTTATGGAAAACTTTGCCCTTTCTAGTCAAATTTGCAATGCCATTTTTATATCGAAAATTTTAATTGCTTTCGGGACATCAACAATGCCTTGAATAGGGATCGACCTCACGGCTATGACCGAGGTATCGGTGGTAATTTAATTCTCATTCACTCCTCCCTCCGATGCTTTTATTTAAGAAGATATGTTTCAATACCTTTGCTTTGGAGGCTGTCCCTCCCTTTTTTCCGACACACCCTGCTTCCTTCAGGTGTTCTCCAAGACATGATCCTACATTCCTTCTGGTTTGTCCGATGTTTACTTTTCGACAATCTGCATAGGAAATTTCGTATATCCCACGCTTGGCTTTTTGATGAATTGGGTCCTTGGTCGGACCCGTTGATCCGGAGTCCTTCGGATGAGTGCTTTCTCTTGAAGCGACCTCTTTTGTTTGCTGATCAAGCTGTTAATGGTCAGATTGGTGTATCCATCACTCTGGCGGCCTCGAAATGTGCTTCCTCACTTTCATCACACCTTCCGAAGAAATGGGAAGGGTTAACATTCGGAATATTATGCGGTTGAAAGAGACCACTTTATGCTGATGAGCGCAGTTCGAACTGCTGGGAATAACTCGTTTGATATCTGTCGGTTTCCTGTAGCTCTCCGGATAAAATTTCTGTTGCTTCAGCAACAGATCCGAGAAAAATAATTGATCTTCCTTTTCCATCTCCAGGGTGTACTCGATACTGGGATGCACTGCATTGTAAAAGTAGAGCGCATTTTCAACTTTGTTTTTCTTGATGATAGCATAGATATCGCCTACATATCTCTTCCAAAACCTTGGTAGTGGAGTTGGGAATTACGAGTAAATGAGGATTTTACTAAAGTTATTGACGGTTATCGAAAAGCGTGCTCCTTGGGGGTCGGTTTTTGTCAGAGATCTTCACTGTAAGATCTCGGCCCAAACTAGGGAAGTTACATCGACCTCGAAAGGGGCCAAACCGCTTACCCTCGCTCGCAGGGCAGCAAAACGTCGGCCCCATAAATTCAATATGGGTCGTCTCAGCAATCCGTCCAGCAGTCGGTAGACCTTATTAGAAAAACAAAAAAGCTCTATGATACCCGCTACGAACATTGATGAGCGCTAGGTCGCGATCAAAAGCGATGTGGATGAAGTTGCCGGTGCGCTACAACAATATGTTATAATACCTGACGGCGGAAGCATGGAAGTGAATCGATGAACATAAAGAGCTAAGAGCTGTGTTATTGGCTGTCAGTGAGAGTTAGCACTGGGTCCGAAAACCAAAATTGCGCAGGTGGGTGCAGTAGAAGCTGTCGCAAATAACCATATCTCGAAAGATGCGTCGTCAAAATTCTGCAATAAAACTAGCAAGGAGGGGTCTCTCTTCTCTTCTCTCGCCGGTGCGGCTTAAAAATTTAACATGGTGATATGAAAACATTGTAAGGCATCAACACTTTTTAAGGGGGTAATTGCCAAGAGTTTTCATCGAGGTTCAAGAAGGGAGGCCTTCGTCCACCGGAAATTTCTTCGGAGACCAAATGGGGAGCAACTTACTCCCTCTTTCTTTGATCCACGGACCCCTCATTTAAGTCTTAGCACCGGAACTTTAAAAAAATTAGGCGATGACGGCTTTACGGTTCTTTACCAGGCAAAGGCAAATCGGCAGCGGCTAGCGTGATCAAAAAAAGAGGGAGTAAGTTGCTCCCCATTTGTCTCGGTCCGGCATCAAGTGGATACGGACTTAGGACCCCGCAATTCTTAAAAAATATTTTCAGCTCTGGCCAAGCTTTGGTCCATAGTATGGGCGGATTTACCCTCAATATAATTAATAGTCATATGGTGTTCTGTGAATTATATAAAGAAGCACTTAACATCTGCGAGCCGCTTTGGTCACGCTGACGATTCGCATCTGCCACACCTACGTGCCATCGCTCCCGGTTAGCTGAAATGCCCTTCAGCTCCCCCCACGACTTCCCGAGACACTCGCACTCCTACTCTACTGTTCTGCGCCAAGTGCCCTTGGGACAACCCATTCGTTGGCCATCTTCGGCGAGTGGATTCCACTGCGTAGCCCGCAATGCAATTGTCGCCTCTCCTCAAAGTGTGACCTATCCACTGCTACTGCTGCTACGGTTTACCGTCTGTTCGTCTACCTATTTGTCTGTCTGTATGCTACACGCAATTTGTTCGGAAAAAGTTTTAAATATTGAAATTTAGTGAAAATATTGGAGCTGCGGGCTTGATGTTGAGCTTAAGGGGAGCATCCATGCATGTTAAAGGGGCACGTAATCATTTCATCAAACAAAATATCTCAACCTACACTTTTCGGGTCGTTTACGTTAGTTGTAAAGAGAGGGACCAAGGGGCGCGGATCACAAAATGCAAACTTAATTCAAAGAAACTACTCAGCCAAAAATAATGCGAACAATGGATTCTAGCAAATATTGAACTTGCAACTCCTACCTCTTAGAAGACGTGGAAGCCGCAGGGACCGCTCCGTCCTCAATCCCTCTTGCAAGTGGGATCATGCATTACCAATCAGTCTGTCAATGATATGAAAATAATGCATTTTTGAGATGCCGTAACTTTATAAACGTAAGGCGACTGCTACGGAGTTTTAGCAGTCCTAGACAATAAGGTCTCCTTCTGTTCCGTTCATGCCTTGTTTAAGCCCTCCTGCTCCGAAGGTGATGGGGGTCTGGATGTGGGTAAATGAAAATTTATCACTATGATAATGAAATGCACCCCCTTCGAAGCGTCAGGACTTTTTAAGGAAAGGTGGCTATCGCAATCCCTTAACGCGGTGGAATAGACAGGACCTTCCGTGTCTCTCTCTATAACCCTTCCTTATTCTTGAGGGGTTAGAGTTCAAAATAAAAATGTATAATTTTTGTCCTAAAATAGGCTCATTTTGAGGTTTTAAGGGGGGAGATCATGACAGTTCTCCAAAGAACCTAGGATGAAGGGGGGGGCATCTCTCCTCTCGCTATATACCTTCCCTGTCTACTCTTCCTCCGCGGATTGAATTAAAAATTTAAAAAAAACATTACATTTTAAGGCGATAACTGCCCCCAATTTTCATCGAGATTCAGGAGGATTGACCTCCACTACCGAAAATTCCTGACCCTCTTCGAAAATGATGTTGAAAATTCAATCTTTACTGAAATTCTCTTCATATTTGTTTCCTTTATTGGTTCCGTTTATTTATGAGTGACGCTGTTGATCCCTTAACTCCTTGCTCTGTCACATATATTTGTTTAGGTACGTAGCCAAGCGCTTAGTAAACCTGATTTCATACCAGACTAACCCTTGTTAGTATCTAGACCTATTTGTCATACCCTGTCAGTGATGTATACTCTAAACCCCATTTTTTCTAGCCGTGCCAACAAGATGCCATGATGAAGCAGGAACAATTCAATCACTTCAAAAAGCCGTTCAAACTCAGCACTCAGATGAAGATAATCGCACATGTTAACCTTTGAGATTAGGTGTCGACGGAGATATCAATAAATTATATTCAACTCGATTCGATCTCCAAAACCCCAAGCAAAAAGCGACTTCAAACCCGATTCAAATACCAACTGTAACCCCAATTAACCTCTGGAGAACATGGGCCTCCATATGCCATCCGTATCATCTAATTACGTATTCGAATCTGTTCTCCACCCTATTCCAATGGTATTCTTAAGGTCGTTGCTCCCTCCTCGAGTAAATTGGAGAAAAAATTGGGGACTGAAATGTGAAAAGGCACATCCTAAGTAAAATACCCAAAATATAATACGATTCCATACTGAAGGCTTAGCCGCAATCAACCAGCAACAGCAACAACGGCCACATTGCATACTCGTACAATGCAAAAACGAAATAGTAAAAAAGTAATTTAAATGATTGACAATTTGAGTGACGTAAATATTTTACAGAAAAAAAAAGATGATTTTGACGTTGCTGTTGCTGCCATATGCCCAGATACACTGACAAGTTTTTGCATCTCAAAAATTTGAAACGAGTCAAATTTAAGACCGGGCACCGCCATTTAGTTTATTATATTTAGTTTTGCATGCACACATTAACGCATTTGTTGCCTGTAAGTTAATTTTGGCTTAGAATCAGCAGATTCCTGACATTTTAGAGTCACAGCACTATCAAAATTGCAAGACAGACTGCAACCGCTTAAGATATTTCCATCTTGTTCAACATCCGACTTTTTTGGCTCCGAGGAGATTGTACTGCGTAAACCCGCCATAGACTTTTAAGTTCTATCCTCGACCCATGAACATAAGTGTTAACGTTTTATAAGCTGTCTATCGGCTCCAAATGACTGACAGCTTGAGTAAGCTGAGCTAGTCTGAAATTAACGAAAATTTGCAACCAACCGAAAAATGCAAAACATATGGCATACAATAATCCACTTTGACTCTTTTCAATGCAAAGACAGCTATTTCAGATAAATCTATAAATACAATAATAAAGATGGTTGGACCTGAACACGCAGGACGGGGCAAAATCGGAATGAGGTCGATCGCTTTTGGAATTTGAAGATAATTTGTGAATGTCATCTGGTTGAAAATGAAAATTCCTGTCGACACGTTTTGCTTGACGTGTCCTCAAAATGGTAAACATCGATGGACTACGTCGACCTTCAGACTATCTATGGCTTCCATGGAATATATTCCATGATGTCGTAAGTCTTCGGGATAATTTGGAGACTTACTTTGGCAGTGATGCTGAAGTCTAAATACTGTATTGATGGAAGCCTAAACCTGAGGCAACAACACTCTCATAGGATGAAGGGATCCTGGAGAAATATTCAAATGGGATTCAACCCTTACGAGCATATCTGCCGAAAATGAAGTTGAATAAGAAAGGATCGAGTGAGAACAGAGAAGGCAATCGTTAATTGAGCATCCCCAAATAATTCCATGTTTATCCTTTTAATCCTTATTTAAATGAGAATAACAGAGGAACCTGTGTCTCAACCTCCAACCCCCAGTGTAACATTCTTGGCACTCTATTCGCCAGTTCCATGCAAACGACAAGCAGACAATCAGCTACCCAATGCAAATCTAATAATAATAAGAGAAATCACTTCTCAGATCAATTAGGCGCTTCTCCAGCATTTTCCATTAAATTTTCTAGAAGCGCAATTTCAAGAACAGCAAATTAGATTGAAAATAGAAAAGTCAGTCCCCCGTGACGCTTACTCATCCCCTCTGCAACGCATTCGCTAGTCTGACGCGGGCTCTGAATATTAAGCTTTTCCACTTGTTAGAAAAATCTTTCATCAAGAAAATATCAGATGGTCAGGCAGTGAGGCGGGAAAACGCAGCGGACAAAATTCGAAAATTTCTCTCGGAGCAGGGGAGAGAGCGAGAGAGGAACTGGGCATTTTTCCATTAATGTGCCAAATACCGATTAACCTAGTCAGCACCCCAGGCCATGGTAAAAGTAGTGACGGTGACGGCCGCGTCCTTGACTGCCACACTCAGCCTCACGTACAAGTTGAGGGAGAGCCGGGTGAAAATGGTCAAGGTCAAGAAAATGGTCTCCGTTCAAAATAGTGTTTCTCAGCTCTATCCATTCCTGCGAAAACTTCTATTTTTCATTATTATCTTCAAGGTTTTTTTCGTCTCTTCTGATTTTCTTTTACGGTCTGTCTGTGAAGCGATTACGATGATGATCAAAATGGTCAATTTCGCAAGTAATTTTCCGCCTTTATTGAGATGAGACCAAACAGCCGGCCGGCTGCTATTGCCCTCTGTCTATAGTGCGTGGTCGGATGTTTGGCCCCAAGATCGAGGGGATACATTTCTAGTGAATTTTTTCGCTTCGTTGAGAACTGATTAAATGAAGCGGATGCATATGTCAGAGAATCTCCCAAGTTTTCTTCTTATGAGGAATAGGGACTGATGATTTGATTAAATAGAATCTCATGTTGATGTCGGTAGAGGGTATCAGTTAGAAGTCGTAGATATTTTTATCCTCGAACAGAAAATAGTGATGAAGGGCATATTGGAATGGACAGACTAGATGGGGGGAAATGGGGCAGACGAATTTGATTGTCTTTACATTGAGACATTCCATAGTGTTAATGGTTGGAATTTTACTTTGGGTTGTTTTATGAAGGAGACGTGACTGAAGGATGCTTGCCAAGAGAATCTGGATTTATTGTCATGTAATTATTTTTAAGAAAGAGAGAATCGTCATTGGTGGCACATATTGTCCACATAACACTCGTTTGAATGCGGTTGCTATTTTCTGATTTAATTAAAACTGAAAGAATGAGAACTGAGCGCTGAGCGGAGTGAAAATTATGCGAAAAAAACCGAGCCTTGGGTGAAAATTGTGTCCGGATAGCTCAGTGGTTAGAGCACTAGGCTGTCATACGGAAGGTCGCGGTTCAAATCTCACTGGTGACAGTGGAATTTGCATCGTGATTTGACGTCGGATACCAGTCGACTCAGCTGTGAATGAGTACCTGAGTCAAATCAGGGTAATAATCTCGGGCGAGCGCAATGCTGACCACATTGCCTCCTACAGTTCACTGTAGTGTACCGTTACGGTCTTGAATGAGGTGCTCTAACACACTTCAAGGCCCTGATCCAATATGGATTGTTGCGCCAACGATTATTATTATTATTATTGGGTGAAAATTATGGGGACCCCATATTATCCGCTTTTTTCATTGAAATAGCTATTACGGTCCTTTCCACCTCGCTCTGGCCAAGCCTGATTCCATGAGCTCTCCCATCGGCCAGTTCAGGTATAGGGTCTAATAATTTATTCCAGCCTCTCGATCTGATACACCAGGTTTGAACCCGAGTTTCATCAAGGGTTCTTCCTTTTTTCAATGTGCTTGTATCGCAATTCCATGTGTTTCTCCTGTTCACTCCTTTCTGGAGTATAGAATATCCAGTCTCATATTTCAATTGAGACTGTGCTTCAGTTCATTGATAAACCTACAGCAACGGGACAGCACGAACACCAACTTAAACATCCATGGCAACCGGATTTGAGTCCGATGTAACGAGATCAAGAGACTGATCACCTAGAACACCCTACCAGTCAATCAATTTCAGTGGGACCCATGTAAACAAGTCGGGAAACCGGAGGCTGGATTGACATTCAAAATTTTGAATTTCCAAAGAAGTGACAACTTTGTCCTATTATAACTTTGTTAGTAATAGCGTGGTTTCCACCAAACTTCTTAGGATTGAGCTCTATGTATATATAAATTGCTGCAAAATTTGTTAGGATGAATTTAAGGAGAGATTTGCAGCCAATTACTGATAATTAGAGTAATATAATATTATTAACTTTATTTGAAGGGATATCGATATGAAGGTATTTCGGAGCCTAGCCACAGCCTCTTGATTTTCTCAGATTTTTCGTTTGGTCAGTCTTTGATAATGACCCCATTAAATAAATGAGCGCTTTCGATCCCCCGAACTCCCCGCAACAACAAATGTCAAAACTAAGACCAGCTTCGGAAAGTACTAACCGAGACCTTTCATTTGATACCCCACATGACTATATTTGGTGGAAAAAAAATATACACCCCCCTTTTGCATGTATGGGAACCTCCCCTTAAATTCTACGTAACAGGATGTAAGTTACTGTATGCATGAGCGTTCCCAGTTCCCATCATTCCACCAAATTTGGTGTCAATCGTTGCGATAGTCTCCGAGAAAAATGAGTGTGACGACCAGACAGACAGACAGTAAACCAATTTTAATAAGGTTTTGTTTTACACAAAACCTTAAAAACGATAGAAGATGGTTCTTCCTGGTAATATTACAGACTTCTTGAAAAAGCATGACTTCGAGTGGGCATCTTAGATTGCAGGGAGAATTGTGTCGAATCAGAGGTGTACAAAAGTGGAGGTTTAACGACAGGGTCATCATCAGACAATATAAAAACTAAACAAATTGCCTTAGCTCAATGACGTGTAACTTGCTTGCTTTGACATTTGAAAAACTTTCGGAGTACTAACATGCACATTGTATTCCAGTACTACTCTCTTGGGACTAGACGATCCAATCGGAAAAAAAATTGTAGTTAGGCCTAACAAGTAAGTAAGCTTGAATTGTAGGCCAGTACTATAAAGTAAAAGATAGATTAGGGGAGGGCAACCGCTAATACGTCTATTCAAATAGCTTTTCGTCCACTACGCTCGAAGTCTTCTGTGAGTCTAAGGACATCTCCCAAAGAGAAAATGCATGCAGATTTTTCGATGAAGTAGATCCTTCCCGGAAATCCTTGTTTAAGGTATGATGATCAAAGGCAGCTACATTGGACGTATAAGGTCATATCGTTCTTCCATTTGGCTACAAATAGTCGAGGCCGTCCCGACTTTTTCCAGGTAGTTTAAGGGGAAGAGTACGATTATAAACCCTACTATGACTGTTCAATTCATCTTCATTTTGTTTGAATAAGTCTGTAAACCTTGTAAACCTTGCATCATTTAGCTAATGTTCTCCCATAGCTGGCCAAGAGTAGAACCCTGTAGGACGTCCCCGGGTATGATATATTATTTAAGCTTGAGATTATCTATATCGTACTGCAATTTTCTTTCTCCCAAGTACCTATCGACAGTAACAGCGAGATAGCTGGAAATACCAATCGATACAGGGTTCTAACACATTTGTTGCATTTGCAACATTTAGGGAACTACCACGCAATACGGGCTGATATTAATCTTTCATGAATTACGTTATTAGTCAGGCCAACAACCAATCCCGTGGCCTAAACAACGATGGCTTGATACGTTAGATGGTGAAGCCCCGTGATTGCATCTAGATCAGACCTTTGACAAAGCAAAATGCCATAACCGATCAAGAAGAGCCGATCCCGCTTCTGAACACGGCAAAAGCTGAAGAAGAAGAATGGTACCCTGACGCTACGATTTCCTTTAAAATTTCGTCGTACATGCTATATGGGCATTAAGTGTGATGGTAATGACATTTTTTTTTTCATTGAAAACTGAAAACCTGTAGATGTTCCATACTCCACAAAGGGTTGAACAAGAAACATGCAATGATAGCTCTGGCTTTACTGTCACTGTTTTTTTTTGCAGACTTTCGCGCGACCATTTTCCCGGTAATACTTTAAACACATATGACTCTATTGGAAGACGATTCTCCTGGAAGTTTACCAACTCCCTGCACTAGTACCCGCTTCTGCTCCTTTCAAAATGCAGCAAATAGCCTTTATGTTTTGCACATTTTGAATAACTCAACGTGCAGGTTCTGTCATTATTTCACCGCAAGCTTAACGGCCTTATTCAATATGTTATTCAGGTCCGGGTCCGGAGCTAGCTGTCTCTAGCTAATACGAGAATAAAAATTACTTCCAGAGGTCGTTAGAAACAAATAGCTCGCACTGCTTGCTGGGACGATAATTCTGGATAAATTTCGACAGGCGGAACCTGTCCTGCGTGTCCCGTATTTTTACTGGTTAAGCGGCAATTCTTTCATCTTTTTCTTCAGCCTTTGCCCCGTTCACAAGCGGAATCGGCTCGTCATCATCATTTGCGCCATTTTGCTCGGTCAAAAACTTGATCTGGATGGTTTAACGGCATCTCCATATCTATCCATCATTTTTCCAGACCAACCTGCATACCTAATACTTTGATGTACTAAACGAGCCTGTATGCCATTACCTAAAATTTTCAAATATCCTGGATGAGTAAATTCCGAGCCATCGCGTTTCTTTCATCGATTAATGCTGCGTGTGCATTTTTGCAGAAATCGTCCGCACATGATATGCCGAAGACACGTCTGTAGTGACGTCTGTAGTCTCACATGACAACAAACACTCGTTGAATTCATCAACTTTACTCGTTGAACTCACCAACTATCATTTTTGAATATTATCCTCTTACGTCAAAAATGCGACAGTCAAGTGCAATTTTGACAGTATATGACTTGAAGGAGAATCAGGATTACATGGATATACACGGTTTATTTTCGCTCTCACAAAGCCAATAACCGGCTGAGGTATGAAATCTTGTATAGTCTGGCACGTAACGTTGCTCTACTTGTCAAGTCTCCATTCTATTACCGCCCATGTGCTCGAAATTATCAATTTGCCTGTTACCTAATTCATCCTTTTCTTCGGACAGCATACATTTGAGGCCGCTGTTGCTCTCCTTAACAATATGCTCTTTATTCTTGACCCCATGACTTCATCCAGTTCCTTTCATTGTGTGGGCATCTCATATTTAAGGTACGCTCTGCGATAGTTTTGCGAAAAGAGTTATTAATTTAGTTCAGGAAGCCATCAACCTTGCTTGCGCAAGTTAGCGCGGTTGGAGATGACAATTGCCTTTAGATGAATTTGGATTTTTACCGAGAGTTCAGTAACTATAATCTTTCCTTTGGGTTTCATTTCTCTCACCCGGGTACACTTGAGCCCAATTCCGCCTCTGAGGGTGTCCAACCAGCCCCCCTTTTTTCATGCTTGCTGGTACTCTGTCGCGCTGTCGTGGCAGCAAATTTCAATTTTTCCTTGAAATCTCTACACCTTCTGTCTATTTTAGAGAATATTTAGAAATTTCATGATTTTTTATGGTTCGGGGCACGGTATGTCTTTGGGTCCTCTTGATCGTGGCTATGTTTTCTATGACTCTTTCCCGCATTATCACGCTTTCGCTTTTCGAAACGTAGATGGAGTGCCCTCTCTCATTGAGGAGATCTTAATACTAACGAGTTTCTTCGGGATGGAAAGCTTTTCCCATCCAGCATTACTTTCTGCGGTAACCCCTTCTGAACAGAGGGGGCGGGGACAGAGGGATGTCGTAGCAACTTTAGTTGACCAGCATTTACTTCTTGGCCAATACTTCCTCGCGTTTGCTATGAACGTTTTTGGGAATTTCGTTTAGGTTTCTCCTTTCCAAATTACTTGTAGCGTTATATGGAGCACTGGTTAAGTTACCCTCTACCAAGGGATCAGTGGATATCGACAGTCAGGAGCCCGGTTACGAACTTCCAAAAACCATGGGTACTGGGATGTCAATCCATAGCGCCATAAGTTCTTCACCTTTCTTCATTTCTTTTTCTCTCAGTTCGATGTTCTGATCACCCTTCTATAGCAACTTTGGTTCAAGCACCAAAAATAGGTAAAAATCGACCCATGTATAATCTGAAAGATTACGCTTAACGATATATTTTACACATCAATAGGTACGCCCCTATCGTCGCTTGATGGGAGGTCTAGCCATTCATTACTGGCTCGCTATTATACACGCTTTTCTCGAACAGCGATTACATATATTCCCACGAAATTTGGTTGACATATTTGAATATGAAGACCATGAAAATTCTCACACAAGTGGATTTTGTCTCAACTTTCAAGGGGCCCGAGCGAAGGCGCGCTCTTAATATGTTTCCTTTCTGAATATAACTATGTGGAGTTTCAAGTTAAAGGATCTTCATTAGTACTTTATGAGACTAACTTAAACGTCTATGGTGACCTACTTAACCTAACAGGACAAAAAGTTGTTTATCTAAAATCTGGACTACATCTCGTCTCCACTATCTGATATCTTCGGTATCAAATAAATGTAGTCATATTGGATTACCACATCTTTGAAACCTACTGGAAAAGCACCCTTCGCTCTTTGTAAGCTAAGTGCTGCGAGGTTTGGTGGAAAGCGTACTATAAGTAACAAAGTTGTAGTAACTCAAAAATGTTTTTCATGTAGATTTACAGCACCAGGCATCGTAAATTGTCAATATGTCAATCATTTTGTTACCAAAGATATTGCGTTGTTCTAAAATCTTGTTTTTTTCTTGGTATTCGCTCTACATCAGACTGGAATTTTCCTGAGAGAGCCTAAGGCGATGATCTTTAATAATTCGTCGTAGGTCGTATGTTCTCGTTTTTCACAGGTCTTTCCATTTACACAAACTGAGGAAGTGGTCAATTTTGGGTGACTTCATGGTCTTACTGATGAGTATTGGAGGATTGATTGTTTTATTCTCCACTAATTTCTTTACCAACGCGTTGAACAGGAGTTGAGACTTAAGCCATTGACCCCCTGCTCTATTTCCTTCCACTCGGTGGAAAAGAAAATTTCTTCAGAATTCACACTTAGTGGAAGAATCAGTTGGGACAACATGTCATTCCAGTTTAGAAAAGACTGGGGTCTTGAACTTGGCAATGGTAGAATGCGTACTGCAGGAGACGCACACATTTGCTTGCCGCTTGTCTGTCACTTATGTTGTATGATCGGAAATTGGACAAAAACCCTTTTATGTCATCTTTCTCAATACTCCGGAACTAAATTGTAAGACTTTCCTCTATTTTTAACGTAAAGTTTCCGACTAATCGCTGGGGAAATTTTTCAAATTTAGAGGCTTTCATCGTTGTCTCCTTAGATGCTCAAAAGAACAAGTCACCTTCTGGCCAATGAGTATCAACAACTGTCAGAGAAAAATCCTATGACCGATTGCCTTTTCGGTGAAATTGTTTCATGCATCAAACTTTACTAGCTTGAATGGAGCTGGCTTAACAAAATCCGGCTTGAAAATCATCCATAAGTCCAATATCTTTAAACATTAATTTAAGTTTAAATTCACCAGAGCCTTTGTACACCAAACAGGATTTAGTATTATACCGCCTACAATACTAAATAATATTATCCGGAAAATCACAAAAGCCATCTAACTTCCTAGTTTTCATTGGGACTATCTGCTCAGCTTAATCACCTTCGGAATATAGTACTCAATTATTCAGATGAACTATGGGCGCTCTCCTTCTCATACTGTAATCATTCAAATTCAACTGGAGACAAGGATAAATTCATAATCAATATGACAAAACCGATTGAAATTGAATAGATATGAGAAGATACATGTACATATGCATGTGCTACAAAGATAAATCATATAATTCACCATTTGTTTAATTCAGATGCTTGATAAGATGATTAAATTGTATTATTGAGCTAAGAGGATAAATTCTCATTTACCATTTAAATCAAGGATCTTATGGGATTGTGAACAGCGGGGTGGAATCTAAATCATCGATTACGGATATTAATAAGCAGTTTTAAAGGAAAGATGTCGGACTATACTTCACTTCAAGTAATTTATATCAAAAATAAGAAAAGATGCAAGAAATTAATCTCGAACTTGAAAAGATATTATAGCCTGTCCCAGGTAGGAGCTACGTAAAACATGTAGATATCGAAGTAGCTTTGATTAAACGTTATAATCCCCTCAAAAACAAGATCAAAAGTAAAAAAACAAATCTTTTTCTCAAAGCAACAGAGTCATTAGTATGGAAATTTTTTAATAAACTAACGGAAATCGAATTATATTTTTTTCTTTTTTAAATTCGATCAATCGGTGTATTATAACGTGTGAATGCATAATTACTACTGATTTTTCCCAATCTCTTGTTTGGAGGGTTTGAACACAAATTCCTAATGATTTCTCACTACACTACTATCAATCAGTCCCATCAAATCGAGATATACAACAGCTTTTAATACATAATAATACAATACAATCGACCAATATCTAAAATTAAACAAAATAGTCATCAAACAAAAAGCTCCAATTTATAATTTATCTGATCGTTATGTTCATGAAATTTCCAGTCATTTGCGACACAACCTGACTAGCTTTTTTCAACATTTTTATCATTCAAAAGATATTCAAAAATTCGCAACAACAACGACGCCAACCAATAAGATATTCCCACTGCCAAAAGATTCGTCCATAGTATGAAGGCGCCTGAAAATTCTCAAAGAAGTTTCATAGTCATCATTACCGATGAATACAATGATAATTTATTACGGAATATGGATGTTCATTAGGCCAGAGATTTGTAAAAGAATTGCGAAAATCTTTTTTTTTTCTCCATATCATAGTTTCAGTATTTCTCTAGCGTAATCTTATGCGAAGGTTTTTGAAAGAAATGATGTGCATAGCTGTAAACTTGACCAGCCAGGCAATGTCCGGTGCGGCGTGTGAGCCATTTAATTATAATTAATTTAGCTACAGCAAGGTCTTCTACGAGTAGATGAACAGATAATATCATTTTCTTTTGAGAAGTCTGGATGAGATTTCTCAATACCCACTAACAGTTGATTCAAAAGTTATGCAAATTTTTTGAGTGGTAAGTAAAGCGGTTAATCACGCATCGTTAATTAATGAATCAAGCCTAAAATGTCAAATGAACAACGTGAGAAATTGTATGTTTTTGGAAATATTGAATCAGACAATGAAGTGTTTTGAATTTCCAAAAACACTAGACTACTTAATGAGGCTTAATCTTTGAAGTAGCTGTTGATGTTTTATGTTGGGCGACCGGGGAAGCTATTATCCTACATTAAAGTGTATTGACATTGAATCTGAATGGTTTCTCCTAGTAGAAAAGTTTTTGATATCACAGGCAATCCTACGAGTAAGGTGAGGTTATATTTTGAACTTTAGAATGAGCCTATTTAAAGCCGAAACATGTTAGAAATACAGCAGTGCGCAAAGTCTGTTTTTCGATTGTGCCACTGCGTAATGCAGGACTCATTGAAACAAATGCCTCAAGAGGCCATTAACGAAGGATGCATTTCGAAATCCAAAAGGCAGAACTCCGAGTAGTACAGAAAACCTTCTACCAAACTCAAAAAAAGCGCGTATGAGCCAGCCTGATGCTGATTGTCTTCTTGGACGTCAGAAGAATCGTCCATTTTGAGTTTGGGTAGGATAAACTGTCAACGCAGCCTTTCACCTGGACGTGCTCAAAAGACTGAGACGACGCGTCGCACGTACCAGGCCTGACATTGAAGACGTTTCCATGCTCCACCACGACAATGCACCCAGTCACACGGCCTTCATCGTTACCAACTTCCTGTCCCAGAACAAGATCTCCGTGGTGCCCCAGCCTCCTTGACTTGGCTCCTTGTGACTTTTTTGATTTCTCCGACTGAAAAAAAAGCAGTCGAGGAGCTTCAGGATGCTTCCCAGGCGTGGCAGAATCGTCTCCGCAGGTGTATTGATGCAGAAGGACACTATTTTGAAGAATTTGAACTGTCTGTATCAATTGGATGAACAAGTCTGTTTTTCCCGGTAAATGCCCGTTACTTTTATAATGCGCCCTGTATGCAGACACAGTAGTCGTTCGAAAATTAGAAGTTGCAGTTTTTCTAATTCTTGAGCTTAGAATTTCGCCTTCTGTTTACAAGGTATTTTCTCATGTTTTATTCCATTATTGCATTCCTGCAATATTCTTGTTTTTTAAGTAGAATAGGTGTTCGCTTCAGTAACGGTAAACTGTCAGACGTTTGCTAGCCTCGACTTAGAAAGCCTGCAAGTCAAGGATTCCCTTTCACCAAAATGAGGGGAGGGGAAAAACGGAATTGTTAGTTCAAAGAACCTCTGCCCTCCAGTCCCTCACCGGTCGAGTTCTATCTTCTTCGGAACAATAGCCTGAACATAATGTGTAAAACAGGTGCATCTGTCATCATCTTTCCCTTAATTGTTGTCCGTAGAGACTTCTCCTGTATCTGCGTTAAGTTGCTGATAAATTCCACCCCAACTGCCACAAGGATAAAAATATCCTCGTGATGTGAAGCTGGGAAAGAAATAATCCGAAAATAGACGACCTAAGGTTCATCCAGGGCAGAGGCAGCGTCCGATGAGTTGCAGCAACATGACCGAAGTGATTGCTGCGTTTACCCTGCTAAAGGTAGGATCTCTAACGTTTGCCGTCAGCCGATTTAAAGCCGAAACTTTAGTTGTCATTTTATTCGCTGCTGCTTTGATTTACTCGAAAAAGTTCATCTTCAATTCGAGCGCTAATCTAAAGTACTTAACCGTTGGTTTTGACTATTTAATAATCTGGTCACTCGATATGGGACGCAGGTCGACTTTAATCAAGATGACTACTTCGTTTTTTTCCAGCGCAAAGCTGAAACCATGAACCTTCATCAATACGTTTACGCATCGCATCAATATGCCAAATGTGATTTGTGCCTATGCAAAATTAGGATGTATTTTTTTGGCATGTCGAGTCTTAGCAGACTATCGTCAGAAATCCTCGAGAGGTCCGCCTTTAGGATTTGCTCTGTTCCCTTGATCACATTGTTATACGTAGTCAATGTGTTTTTGTACCTCAGCCAGGCCAGGTTTGTTTCGCCCGGTTGGGAGATTTTTGGACTATGTTCTACCAGGGTACATTCCTTAACGACTCAACTGTCTTAATCTGACAGCTGGCCAATGGCAACTCTGCTGCATTCCTCCATTGTTGCCTCCAGCTACAGTTTGCTGTTGATATCACCGACGTCTCTAGATGACTTGCCTCAAGTGACTTATGTGGGAGGCACAATTTGTTCTCTTGGGATTCTCTGTTTTCCTCAGGGCCGGGTCGTATTATCCTGTGATCCCCGTTCATAAGAATATTCGCTGGAATTATACATGTTCAGTACGTCTTACTTGGTGGCTGTCACGTATGTTAGCATATCCTTCAAATAGCATATTTTTAACCTATTGCAAAGGATAAATTTAAGAAGGTATTCACTTCTTTGTTTGGTGTCTCCTCTTTCCCAGATTCATTATGGACCTTGACATTGCAGCCGAGGACAAATGGTGGAGCTTTCCTTTCGTAGAACTTCACCAGTCTAACCACTAATTCCGGTGGGATGCGGTTCCTATCTTCTGAGAATTAGCTCGATGTAACCACTGCCTCCCGAATTCTTTTCCCGGCTTTCAATTAAATTTGGACCGTCACGCGATCACCAATCAGGTCTGAAAGACTTACATATATATATTAAGTTTTGTCTAGGGTCTAAGTTTTGGCAAGGTCTTAGTTTTTCGGAAAAGAGTCCCAAATTTTCTGCATACTTACTTTTTGTAAACTACGAACTTGCCCCCGACACGCACAGTTCTTTAGCCAACACTATTCCAATGTGATCCTTAGAAGTTACCAGTGGATATTTTAGTTGCATGTTTTGCAGGGTACCAATGTATCTGGACTATGCTGGTCATTTTTTTTGTGTCTTGCTATCCGTCTTGTGATCAAGAAGATCCAGGTTTAAGTTAAGTGTTTTATTGCCTCCAGAGATTGATATTCTACCCCGATCGTGAGGAGTTTAGTTTTGCTCTCCATCTTACTTCTAAGACTCCACAACTGCATGTGAAGATCCCTATTTTAAGCTAAAGAGCCAAAATATCGTTCGTTTCCATCGCCGCAGATTTGGAAAATTATACGGTCTCTATGTGGCCCTGGTATATCATCCTCAACATATATCGGAAGCTCTGCTCCCTTTCAGTCTGAGCATTTAGGGACTTTTGATCTAAGCCATTCCGCCATAATAAGACCTGGTTGAGCGCGTACCCGATGGCCACAAGCCTTGAACTCCATTCCTTGCACATCTGCATGACGACAAGGTTTTCAATTTTTTGCTGCTCCTCACGAGTGAGTATTTGCTCTGGATAGGATTTCGGCAATATTGTCAACTGGATGCTCTTCACATGGCTAGTATGATTAACAGCGGACCTCCGGGCTCCTATCCTCGACTTTCCGTTTACCGAAAAGTTTCTCTTTTTAGTTATGATTTGTTGCTTTTTGAGCATTGTCCTCGTGTTGGCTGACCTCCGCTACTCCCCTAAGACCACAGTACGCAACTTTACTTCTCAAACGTAGACTAACTTTGCGAAGAAATCATCTATCTGCGTAGGGCCAGAAAGCTTCCTTCTATACACAATCTTTGAAGGAAAGAAACCGCGAGTGATGAATTAAATTCGAGGTTTCCATTGAGGAAACATGGTCAGATATTCTTGCATTATAGCATAGACTAGCAAGATAGGCTACCCAATACTCCTTTTTGTGAGATTTCAAAACAGGGCACATACCTAATGTGAGTAAATAGCTAGTGCACATGATTATGGTTCCCGTAGATCACGATACCAGTTTTGTGAGATTCTGAGATGATGGACCAATACCTTTTGTCTATTATATTATACATCCTATTCCCTCGTGAATAAGGGAAGTATGCGCATATGATGAGAATAAGTTTGATGCTCTTCTGGAGTATTATATAATCCAAGTGGAAGATGGACCCTGGGGGCAGCTCGATGGTAACCAAAACATTTGACAATTGGCGACAGCACAGCACAGCATTCTCCAGGATCACGTTCGAGGTGCCCTGTTTGAGTAAAAGCCGTGCATTGGCTAACCTTTGGAGTCTCACTCTGCTGCTTGACAACGGCCAGGTCCAGAAATAATTTAAGTCAACCCCCTACCTCGGATACCTCGAAGGAAAAATTCCTAGGGATGTGTCTTATGGGACTTAGGAAGAAGAAAGGAGAAGCCATTTGATTGAATTGATTAAATTAAACGAAACCAATAATCATGCTTTCAAAATTGAGCCCAAACGGAGTTTAGGATGATATAATAAGAAACAAATTGTGTTATATTCGTCACTTAAAGTCAGCCATAAAAGGAATGAAATATCAAGTCATAAGCAATTATTTGCCAACTAAAGAAAATCCAAGAACCTCTCAATTTATCCACGTCCAAAGCGCCTTTAGAATTTTGGAAAATAAGGAAATTTTCATCCAAAAACTTATGCTTATTGGACTTGAAATGGTTCCGAGGAGGTCTAACTAAGATAATTTTGAGCTTGTGCTTAACACGGACATTGAGTAATTTTCTTGGTGTGAATTGTTTTAATTTTTCACATCTGCTAGTTCCCGAAAAGCTGACTGAAACACTTCGAAGTTTAGAGAGAAAGAGACGGAGAGGAATGGAAAAGAAATTATAAAAGAGCCGAAATTTCATAAAATCAGAAAAGAAAATATCTTTAACTAGTTGTTTGTTTGTGCTAAATTAGCAACCTTAAGGATATTTCTATCTTTACTTTGTTAAATCCGTGAGGGGGGAGGGAGTTATTTGTTGAAATTCAACTTCCCAAACCCCTTAGTGACCTCGCATGCATGTTTTTGTGCCCAACTATATCCAGATTGCAACAGTCCACACATCTCGGCAATATCTCTACTGTCCATCTAGTTGCCCACAAGGCTAGTAATAACAGCAACTATAACAAGCCAAATGAAATGATTAAAAATAGCGTTTGTTTCCTGAACCAAGGTTTAAGTTCAGAGCACAGTAAGCCAGATGACATCTCTCCAAATAAATTCCAACCAGAAACCTAATTAATGTTTATTTTACTCCGAATTAGTTCAGGTATGGAATGCAAGCATTAAGAATTTCGAATAACTTCGGTAAAAGGACAAGTGGACCCAAAAAACTACATCTAAGCTTCTGGCAACAAACACGGCTTGAAGGAGGATGAGAATCCTATGTGGGCAATGGAAAATGACATCGACATCTTATGATACACCTTTTAGGAAATTTTTTAAAATCTTTTTCGTACTACTAAACTCAGAAAGTGCTTACTTGGACATCTCAATAATCCTTCTGCCACCAGACGTGGAAGAAATTTGACACCTTTTTTTTTTTGGAGAAATAGGCAAAGTCATTCGAATAGTAACAACGGTAATACTCCTCTTCTGATTATATGGTTCAACTCTTGGTGGGGTATAGTGCTTCAACGACACCTACGCATCATCGTTCGCGGTTACCTGAAACGCCCTTCAGCACCCCCACGACTTCCCGAGACGCTCTACTGTTCTGCCACAAGAGCCCTTGTTGCGAGGCACTCGCTGGCCATCTTGGCAGAGTGGATTGCACTGTATGTTGTAGCCCGCAATGCAATTGTCGCCCTTCCTTAATGTGTGACCTATCCACTGCCACTTCCGTCGCCCGATCACAGTACGTACGAGTGGCAGGCATGTATGCCGAACAAGTTCTTCGTTTGAAATAGTGTTAAAAACTGAAAAAAATAGTTAGCGTTAGTAGGGACAAGTAAATACATATCTAGGGAAGATCATTGATGGAACTGATTAGTGAAGTCAAAAGCTTTACACATTCCAAGCAAAAAATCTGAGAAAGGGCCAACTCAACTACTCAGCATAAAATGTTGAATTGTTTTGACTGTGCCAGTAGGATCTAGATTTTCCCTTCAAATCAATCTGTAAGAAGATTTAAAGATCTTGTCAGCTTTCTTAGGCTATTTTTGAAAGGATTTCATTTGAACGTCATTTTCTCTTTGGTAATTCATGAAGCCAATTGCAACAATGAGATGGGATCCTTGGAGATCCTTGGGAACTATTGCGAATTATTTTGACAGGAGTATTCATAAAAACCAAAGAGTTACACTGTCAATGCAACGTTTACATTTGGGAGCTGAAATCCTTTATGACTGGGATTGGAATTTGTGACTTCTAATTGACTGGCACTAATTAAAATCTAATTAGTCGTGAACTTACCCAAAAACTCACAGCTCTCAATAAAGAGAAATGCTAACAAAATGCCTTCAGAGGTCTTCAAGGGATATTGACCAAAATTTGGTTGCGGGGCACTCTTTTGGAATGTGTTCAATTCAGTGTTAACAGAATATCTGAGAGATACTCAAACGTATCGTAGGTGTAGTGAGTTCTCAAAAAACAAACCTAGATTTTCTGGCCGAAGTGTTTAATTAGAGAAAACTTATTTTGTCGGCCTCGGCTCATCATCACTATTATGGCGAAGCATGAAGGGAGAGGTCCGGATGGCTTAAGTGGTTAGAGCGCTGGGCTGTCATAGCGGAAGGTCGCGGTTCAAATCTCAATCTGGTGGAATAGGGATTTGTTATAGTGACTGGATGTCGGATACCAGTCGACTCAGCTGTGAATGAGTACCTGAGTAAAATCAGGGTAATAATCTCGGGCGAGCGCAATGCTGACCACATTGCCTCTTGAATGAAGTGCTCTAACACACTTCAAGGCCCTGATCCAATATGGATTGTTGCGCCAACGATCATTATGAAGGGAGAGGAGTAGGAGATCTCGGTAAAAGCCGAAGACATATTTAAATCTCTCAATCTCTCAATAGTCTCCAAGTCAGATGTATTTTTTCTTTCCATCCTTCGCAGTCTTTTCCTTAAAATTCCGAATGTTTTCCTGGTGGTCCAATAGAAAATGCAGAAATGATCGCCAAAATACGTTTCTGTGTTGTTATTGTATTACAGTAATGGATGTAGGTTTTTGCCAGATACTCTCGGCATCGTTCGTATGTCGCATCCTACTACGTTTAGGCAGGATTTGACAGTGACAATCCTCAGTTGCGAATACCGAGCTGAACTATTCCTGAAATCCTGAATAACTCATCCATGGCTGTGGGCAATCTAATTTGTAGAAAGATTATTCTGTCTGGATACCGACTTTTGCGTATATAAAACTAGCTTTAAGAAATCGTTTAACTTTGTGACTAAGCCCCTTTATCATTTTTTTTAGTAAATGGCGCTCTCATCTGCTCAAATACTGGATTTATCTGCTGCGCTATTTAACTCATGAAAGTGAAAAACTCCACTTATGACGGTGACTAATCTCTTAGCTATAATCTGACCTCTGCTTTTAACTTTCGTACCGGATGCAAATTCTTATGACTATAAAAAGAGATATAAACCAAATTTTTGCCAAAATTGATAACATTCTTGCGTTCTTCGCCATTTCTTCTTATTTTACTTCCATATATGGAAGTGCAAATATAAACCGTCTGTCAAATCGGTGGCTAATCTAAATTATAATGCGTTTTCCTTTTCACGCTGATATGCATCTATAGCTACTTACCAATGCGACCTCCGTTCGCATATGTACCATACCAGGTGAGTGTTTTATAATATTGCAATTCCTGCATATCACTCGGTGGTAATACAACATTTCCGTTCAAAATGCCAACCAAATTCATTACGAATTTACACAAAAATTCAGTAGTAGTAACCTCGACCGTAAAATTATCATAATTTCCATGTTTTTATTATACATATTCTTCTTAATTTAGTTTTATTGATATTCCGAGTTGTAAAACAAGTTTGCATTACGAAAATGATGTTGATTAAGGCAATGATGACGGGAAAGAAGAGGCAATGAATGAGGTGATTTTTTTTCTTATTTTCTTAAGAAACGCAAAGTTTGCAGAGTTGTTAAATATATTTTTATATTAGCAAGATATGTCTTGGTTGTTTTTCCCTCTTATACAATATACATACTTAGCTAAATGGATACAGAATGCCAGAGATAATTTTTTCTGCGAAATTCTTTACTGTGTTTTCAGACAGGGTTAGTCACTTTTGTAGAAGAATTTGTTTTTTCCCATGCATTTTTTTTTTAACGGCGAAAATTAATAAAAAAACTTTTTAATCTAATTTCAGAAAGTACTGTAACCAATTAACGGTAAGTTGCAATTATTAACACTTTAAGCAATTGCTTCAAATCTGGCTGTTGTAAGCCCCTAATACGAGCAGAGCCCATTATCCCTGTTCACACAAAATCACTATGAATTCTTTGTTGCACATCCCAATTCCTCTTAAATTATTTTATTATGTTATCTACCCAAATTCCCAATGTGCCATACATATCAAGATTTCATAAGTTAAATGTCAGATATTGGCAGTCCTCTATCATCCTAATGGGACCTATTAGGTCCTTGTATCTAGATGATCTGAACCAGTCGGAGAACAAACACAACTCATGTGAGTCATCGGAGGAACAGGGGTATCATTGTCTCATTTGGATGCCTGTCAAACAACTTACAGAAATACCTTATTGACAATACGAAGGAATAGTGTGGATATTGCAGCGTAACCTTAAGAAACTCCATTTTGAACCTGCAAATTCTTCATAGGTTTAACATCATATGAACCTTTGTCACATGTCACATGTCGTTTCTCCAGAAGGCTTTGCTGCGCAAACTACTCGGGTTGGACCCTATGTTATCAATGTTGTAAGTCTTCTACATATGAACAGAAAATAACAAATGAAAAGTCAAAATTCAAAATAAGATGCTTTGGTTGTAGTCTAGTAGGATTGCAGATGGAAAAAGATCTGTTGTTCCTTTATATCCTCGGAGATAATCCACGTTATGTGAATAACGACTGTATGGAAGTTTTTCAGAGTCATCCTGGTACCATTTTCTATATAACTTCTTTTTATTAGCTTTTCGAAAGACTATAGCAAGATTGGATAGGATTTTTTCCTTTCTTTGATAAGGATACTACGCCCCAAACGTTAGAAAATCTATAAGTGTTGTTCTCTCGATGAAACACACTGCCTTACCCAATGTCCTAAATGCATTACCACACTCATCTTCTCTTGTTTTTTTTTAGAGTAGAGTAGAATAGATGCGTTTACGCACAAAATGTTGGACTCCCACAACAGTACGCTGTCGGACTACCAACTAAACACCTCCCTATCATCAGAGAATTAGCCTGGAACCGTTTGACATTTTACTTCGGGCTAGCCCTTCCGCTCTCCCGGCTTTGGGAGCCTTCAAATCGATTCCTTTCACCAACGAGAGGGGATGGGAAGAAGGGAGTTGTCAGTTCAGGGAACCCCTTACCGTTGGGTAAGGAAGTAATCAATCTCGACGTGCATTCGGTTCAACCACGGATCTAAATTGTCAATGAGCCGCTCATTTTTCCAAAAAAGTTGCCACTCGGTGAAAGTGCTTTGACCTTCTTCCCGGGAAACCACCTCTTTTAAGTTTTCGCCCTTACGGCGGTAGATAGCTTTGCACTCCTTGACAAGGGGGGCAACGGAGATCACTCCCGCGATCACCATCACAGCCGGTTCGGAGACCGTGCGATAAGCAATCCACTCGCAAAGTTCCCCGCCTCTGCATTTGAGCAAGGTACTTACGATGCACCCCCTTGCATGGGCATCAGCCCATACCTCCACGCCATAGAGCATAAACGACGCCATTAGCCGACTCCAGCTGCAGCCCGCAGCTCATCTTCGAGTCCAACATTAAACCAAGGTATTTAACCGCTGGTTTTGACTCTATAGTCAACACGCCGATCGATCTGGGACGCAGGGTCGGGATTCTCCTTCTCGTCAAGACAAATACTTCGGTTTTTTCCAACGCAAGGCTGAAACCGTGAGCCATCCATCCGCTTACCCACCGCATCAATATGCCAAGTCTGCTTTGCGTCTGTTCGCAGTGCTTCCGACAACAGTTGCCGCAACGTCGTCTGCATAACCGACCAGGCGCGACTCTTCGGGCATATCGAGTCTCAGCAGACTATCATAGGAAGCGTTCCAGAGGTCCGGCCCTAGGATGGATCCCTGTGCTACTCACTCCCGATGTGATTTCCATCCTCCTTTGACCCTCTAACGTCTCATAGAGCAGGGAGTGGTCTTTCAGATAATCCCTCAATATCCCCAAGAAATAGGTTAGCACGTGAAGTAAGTTTTCTAATGTGCCTAGCATATCTGTCCATCTTAGGAATTAAAGAAATTGTGACTTCGAGCGTTATGGGGAGCATTATCTATCGAGATCCGCGGCTGTGTGCCTCGGCTCGATGAACCGCGACCTCCATAATAGCATCTACTGTGGATCTCCCTGTTCTGAACTCAAATTGCTTTGGGGATAAGTCCCCGGCAGTGCCTATCGCTTCAGCGAATCTACTCCTGATGAGCTTCTCGAGCACTTTCCCTGCCGTGTCAAGCAAAGACAGCGGTCGGTATGCAGACGGGAGCTCTGGGCCTCCTTTACCCTTGCTGATCAACGCGAGTCTAGTCTCTTTCCAGTGACAAGGAAAAATGCCCTCATTCAAGCGAGCGTTGGACGCCTGAAGCAGCAATTCTGGCCGTTGGCTGAACACCTGTTTATAAACCTCCGTCGAGATGCCATCAGGACCTGGCGCCTTCTTGTTTTTCATCATGAGAACCGCATGCACGAGGAAAGGGGGGTGAGAAGGGGCAATCCTCGATGCTTTCCGCGCGATTGATATCAACCCGTGCAGAATGTCTGGGGAACAATGCCCGCACAATGCGGTCCATCTGGTCGATACTTAGTATGCAGGGCCTCCGCAGAGCCCAGATTTTCCGGGTGACAAACCTATTGCGAAGTCCCTACGGGTCCTCATTCACCTCGTTTTCAAAGTTTTGCCAGCCGCGAGCTTTACCTTTTTTTATAGCGCTGCGGAGTCTCCTTTTTGCTGATCCTTAAATGATGAACTTCCCGTTGTTCACTCTCGCGACATTCCACAAGCAGGGGGAGCGTCGCGTTGGTGCTCGCCGGCAAGCATCGTCAACCAATTCGAACGCGATGTGCTGGTGATCACTTGCCGAGAAGTCTTCTAGGACTCGCCACCCATCCACCGATGATGCCAGAGATTCCGACGCAAAAGTGATGTCAGCCATGCTTCCTTCACAGCCTGGGTGCCGAAACATTTGCGTGAATCCGGTGATTAAAACTACGAGCCCGGTTCTCGCCGCCATTTCCAGAATCCTCCCGTTTCCCTCTGGAGTCTGACTGAGGCATGCTCCATTCAACTTAACTGCATCTTCGTCATGCTGTCTTCCTGTTGCAAGCTGCTAACGTGTGTCCATAGCACTTGGTGAGGACTATCCACATTCGCATCCTGCATACTACGCATCCAATTTTGATTCTCCCGCTGCTAAGGAGTTTCCTCGCATATTGCTTGGGGAGTTTCACCACGCCGAGCTTTGGGCCTCGAGCATTTCCAGAGGTGACACCTACCCGGGAATTGATTACCTCTGGACATTCACCCTTTATCGCCTCCTCAACTTCCCCAAAATCCCGGAGACCACATGGACTCCAAGCTGGAAACAACAGTCTTCTCCCCCAATAACCCCTTGACCGTTTCGCAGAAAGTACTCTTATTAGTCGTCTTTGGGCCCAGTTCGACGAGAACTCTGCCACTCCTTGTATTCCGTATGGAAGACACCTCTGCTCCGTTGTTTTCAAATTTCATCCTGCCTCGGATTTCACTAAGGACTTCCGCAAATGTCATGCCTTTCGTCGGCTTCGTCGTTTCCTCGTCTTTTCTGCTCCTGCCTTTTGGTTGGCAGCCTCATTGTCTTTGGACAGACATGTCTCTGGCAACGTAGTCAGTTGTTTCCTTTTCTCCCTCTCCGTCTTCTTTTTTTTTGGGTCCTGGAAACTACTTCGATAAAGCCTCCTTCAGAGACCTCGTCCTCCATCTCTACACGGTCAGTCGCGGCACTTGATCGCTGCGATGAACGACGCATTTTTGTGCTCCGCCCAAACGCAGTCAGCTCTTCCTCCTTCCCTGTTGTCTCGTCAATTTTTTTTATTAATCAGGAACTAGTGTACCCTAGGGGAAACAGCCCCTACCCCAGTTCCCTGAGCCTTGATTTACGCTTAGCTAATCTCGGAATTCACGGACGAATCAGCGTTTCCTCGGGGCAACGTGATCTACTAGCACCGGTGCAATGCACACTACCCGACCAGGGTCCCGAAGGGGCTGACTCCTGATACACGTCACAACTACCGCCTCGGCAGAGCTACGCTCACATCACCCCGTCGACGTCTCTCCGGAGACCCCCAGTGTTTCCCGACGTGTATCGGTCTTTCGCGGTTCGCTTTTTACCGAGAGGCTTTCTCGAAGCTACTACCTAGAACGGAGGTATACTGTCAGTTAGGGGGTCAGAACTACTTACTCGAGCACCTCGGGGACGTCACCACCCGCATCGTAAGCGACCCGTTAAAGGTCGCTGCCGACTCTTGAGGTAATCCACTTGCTCCTAATTTTTTCTAGTCCACGGACTTCTCTTTTTGGGCTTAGCATCGAAGTATCAAAAATTTAAAAGACGTGGGTGCAGTTGTCTCTACCCTGGTATAGTATTGTAAATCGTCTTCGACACATTTTAATTCTTTGATACTTCCGGGTTAAGCCTGAAAAGAGGAGTCCGTGGACCAAAAAAACTGGAGTAAGTTGCTCTCCACTTGGTCCGGTCCGACATAACGTGGATGTGGATTTAGGACTCCTTAGAAACTAAACAAAAATTTATACTACCGATCAAAGTTAGGTCTGACGTGGACTTACGAGTCCTCAAACCCTAAACAAAAGTTTTGGTCTGAAGTGCGGGCGTCTGATACAATTCGCACACATGTTGTGTTTTGCCAATTATAATATAGAGCGCAGTAAACCTGCGAACTGCTTCGGTCACGTTGCATCCGAGGCACACAATAAGAAACCGAAAGCCATCCTCAGTACCTTTTAATGGATCGTTACTTTTTTCAAAAAGAATCGCGAAGAGATCTTTCGTTGTATTATATAATAACTTTGTAGACAGTGGCTTTTGTTTCGTGTTCGCTTCAAGATATTGTTATTTACAGAACTTTTACTTGCCCTTCCGTAGAGCTCGCTTAAGGCTGCTTCAGAGATCCTGACATATTTGCTCTTTACCATTCTTTGCGAACGTTTTCTTGCTCGGCGCCTAAGTGTCAAATTACTAGTTCCATCAGTCGGTTTCCAGCTACGAAACAATTATTCCAACTTCTCCATCATTTTTTTCTTCAGGATATTATCAATGTCTAAAGACACCAAGAACATCTTAGAATCGATAAACATCCTCACTGTTTGGTAGCGGGAACCCATTATATTGCCGATTCCTCCGTCTCCATTGCCAAAGAGAGCGGTCTAATGGTCAAACTGAATCCAGTTTTCCTTCATCTACCTGATCCCTACCCTAGTTAGGAAGATACTGGTGTATCTTAGGCGAATAATTGGGTCTGAGGAGATGGTAACGTTTCCTACATTGGCCAGTTCCATCTCTCCATAAAGGTTTGTAGTAGTATTTGCCCCCTGGTGTTTGTCAACCGTGGCCTTATTCATTCATCTATGGTTCTGCATTTTCTGGATGCAGTAAGCAAAGTGATCCTTGCACCGAGACCCTTGGATGGAAATTATTCTCATCTTAGAGACCCAAAAAAGACTGGAGACGCATACTGGGGTGATGTAGTCATTTCATCGATGATATGTAGGATTTTATGCACACATTCCAACTCAGAATTCTGGGGAAACCCTTCTCATCGTCATCAAAGGAACATGAAATTGAATATTTTTGCTGGACTATATGATATCACCGCGGTCTATCACAAATTTACTCACAATAGTCAATGAAGCCCTCAGCTTTGTGCTTCACCGTTTTATGGGGGTACATACCAAACAACTTGTTTCAGGGTAAGAATGAAAGCACTCTTTTATTGCTCGACGTTTTTCAGTATCTTCTGATGATCCTTTCAACATTTCTGTCGACTCCTTGAATTCTATCTCTAAGGGCAATTTTCATTTATTATAAGATAAAAATTCTGAGCTAACTTTATATCTTTCAAAAGCCGATACACATTTAAATCCTCTTTTAGAGTTTCTAGTTGGACCCTTTTTTTATGAAAACGTAAATCGAGGAAAAGTATAAAACCCTTACGCAATTAAGAGCTCTTAACTCGTTTTCCAGTTTTTCAAGAGAATTCGCTCGAGATACAACTCAAATGACTTGTTTTTCAGCATTTCCCCCAAGCACTTACTTTGCCCAATCGAAAAGGATTCCCTTAAAAGAAATCCACCCCAAAGTCTACAAAACCAATTTCCACTACCTCCGCATTTCTCCGTTTAATGCTATGTCCTCAATGTATTCGAGGTCTAGTTTCCTTTCTGTGTAATAGAACCAAAAACCTAAAAACTTTATTCTATCACCTTCATCACGACCGAAAAAAAAGGATAATTCGGTACCATGAAGAGGAAAAGGAGCCTGCATGATGCACTAGTCGTCATCATCGTCGTCTACAGCTTCTCGAACAACGACAACGATTTAATGCAATTAACTTTTAAATTTAGCCAACGGCATTGCAATAAAAGTCTGGTCTTTTGCTTTTCACTACCGCACAGTGAGACGACGACGTTCAAAGAAGACGCTTAAGTTGAGTGATGCAGATTGTTGGTGAATGGCGAAGTGTATGGCGGCGAAGAAGTAACAAGAACCCAAGAAAAACCACATTGAGGAAGTTTTTCCTCTGCAACTCGTGGTCCATCGAAGACTGGTTGCAAAAGCAGCAAGAAGTCTAGGAAGGAAAAAAATCCCGGGCAAGTAGCAGGGAAAAAATGCATGAATGAGGTTTCGGTAACTTTGGGGCTTCTTCCGAAGAAAAAGAGTAGTTTCTTGTATTTTTGGGTGAAGGACAATCTTGGCTGTTGGGAGTGGTATTATGTGCACATGTCTTTGATGGAAGAAAACCCGTCGAGGGCATAACAAGTCGGTGCTGTAATTTCATTTTCTTCATTCCTGTTGCTTCAAGTTTTCCATTTCTCCCTTTCATTGTTGGTTGATTTTTTTTCCTTTCTTAATATTCTGAACAATGTCTCGGATAAAACGCCGATAGCATAATGACGCGCTCCAGCAATTTACTTCTTATTTTTCACTCACTTTGCCAGCTTCTCCCTGTCAGTAATTATTACTCATATGTACTTGTGCCCGTGTAATTAAAGATAAAAATTATTCGTCATGGTGAAAAGTTCCATATGCCCCCGGGGACAACGACGCTAGTGAGTAATAGAACCGCTTGTAACATGGCGTGCAATTTGATTTTCCGCACTTTGAACCGAAGCTCGGATTTCGTTACGTGTATTATTTCTGAATGACTCGGTTCAAGTGCCTGCACGGGACCCATTCCAAACATGTTACATTAAATTGAAACTTTTTCATTTAAACTCGTTCAAAAAAAATTATTTATGGCTCGCAAATTTTCTCTAATTGCATAATGATTTGCTTCAACTTGCAATGAGGTCCTTGCGCTTCAGAAAGGATCGTAACTTCTCTCACAGAACAAATGTTGGCAGGAAATGTTTACCGGAAATATTTTGGTAATGAGTTTACCACTTGTAGATTCAAAATTTGAATAATGGGGCTGCTATCGTGGTGGTAGGTCGAAGTATACATAACATTCGTAGGCGGAGCAAGGCCAGATGAAATATCAACATCTTTGCTGATAACATATTCTCCAATCGTCTCCCGAAACTACAGCTTCCACCATCGATTAATTAGTTAGTTTAGTTTACTGGGGGGAGCCGCAACTCCGAGCACTCAGGCCATTGTCAGGCCCATTGTACTATCTCCGTAAATCGCCTATTTAATGGCTTCCCGCCTACGGTGTTCGCAGGCTTTAGCGAATCTGAGAACATTCTCCAGAGGCAGAGAGTGTGCAGATTCTTCATTGAAGAAAACCTGGCCAAGATATCTGCATCTGACATCTGACGAGGCCGGGCAGTTGCATAAAAATTAGAGGGGTGTCTCCTCCTCCCCCTCACATTGGCTGCACATAGCCGAAGTAGTTTCCCACTTCTTAAGGGACAGCAAAAATGCCGCCCTAATGACCCTAGGCTCTTTCACAAGGATTTCCGCCTACCGGCAAGAGTCCAAACTTCTCCACTCGGCTGCGTGAAACCTTGCAATTTCACCCTTCAGAGTAGACTTGACAGTGGATGGCCGGATTCCAAAAGCTGGTTCTGGCCCCACCATTGTGGATCCAGACCCTTGGCGAGCCAGTCTGTCAGGCTCCTCATTACCAGCGATGTTATAGTTCCCCAGCACCCAGATCCGGAATGTTTCGTTCAGTCGGCCAAAGTTTCAGCAGCACCTGATGACAAATCCACACCAACTGGCTTGATATGCCGTTGCTATTTAGTGCTGATAATGCCGCCCGACTGTCGAAACAGATTCGAATGGTGCGACCCCTCCATTTTTGTCGAAGACATTCTTGTACTGCCAATGAAATGGCATATATCTTCGCCTGGAATATGATCGTCATTTACCCGAGGGGTTGGATCAGTTCCATAACCGGATTCCCCGACAACATCCTTGCGCCCGATCCGCCCTCCATGGCTGACCCGTCGGTGAGGATTATTACGTCTGTAATCTGAAAAGACTCATGGCCTTTTGTCGACGATTCTTCTCATTCGGTGATTACGACAGTGGATGTCTTTTCAAAGACGAATCTGGAAACCATATGATCGGTCGGCATCAAACCGGATGTTTGTCAAGGAATTTCCAGATAGACGCATGATCGTGGAATTGGCCGCCTTTCCACGCCCCAATGGTATGGAGCCTATATGCGTCGTTGGTTGCTTTCCGTTCCACCTCCAAGTGAATGGGGGGGTAGATTTAGGATAGTTTCAAGTGTCGCAGTTGGCGTAGTATTCATTGGTCCAGTAATACTTAGGCAACCAAGCCTCTGAATTGGCGTTAGTAGCTTCCTGCTGTTAACAAAGTTCAATCTCGGCCATCAGACGATGAATGCATCCATCAAAATGGGTTTTAAGATGGACGTACTCATCCAGTGTATCCATTTTGGTGAAAGTCCCCAGGTCTTACCTATCGCATTCCTACAGCACCAGAGCAATCTGCAGGATTTCCGATATTGTTCCTGGATATGGTGCTTCCACGTTAACTTGGAGTCGAAATGTACTCTTAAATTCTTGACTGTTTGTGCCAGCCGGGTTTCCGCCCTTGTTAAGGTGGGTGGTGTATAGCTGCCCCATCTGACGTTCCTAGTGAACATAACTAGTCCAGTCTTCCTAGCGTTCATTGTGAGTCCAGTGCGGAGGCACCAACTGCGGATTTCAAGCAGAGTTTCATTCAAGCGGTCACACACTGTGTCTGCAAACTTGCTGGTCATTATTACGGCTAGGTCGTCCGCAAATGCTTGCGCGAAGACTTTTTCTCTTCCAGGAGTCATAGCAGGGTATCCATTACCAAGAGCTATTACAGCGGAGAGAAAACTCCTCCCTGCGGGCAGCCTCTAAGACATCCTGCTTCAATAGACTTCTGGCCGACCGATATGTGGAATTTTCTCCACTCTAGCATGTGAAGGATCCAATTGATTCCATGCTATCTTGTCGCGAATAAGGCATAATTGAAGGCATCTTCGATGTCCATGAATGCGCCTAAGGCGTATTCTTTTTCGGGCATCGGCTTTTCAAATTTTGCCGTGAGTTCATAGAGTGCTGTCTTCGTGGATTTGCCTTTCTAATTGGCGTGTTGCCTATGGTGAAGTGGCCACTTAGGAATGTGTATATCCCTTATGAACCCATCTACTAGACTTTCTAGTCCTTTTAGTAGAAAAGACGTTAGACTGATCGGTCGGAAGCTTTTTGCGTCTGTGTAGGTAGGTTTCCCTGGTTTGGGAATGAACAACACCTTCACATCCCGCCAGTTAATTGGAATATAAGCGTGTGCTAGGCATGCACGATATATATTCTGAACACGTAGACCCAGGGCATCCATTCCCTCTATTTCCAGCGCAGGAATGATGCCATTCGGACCTGCGAACTTGTATCTATGGAACGAGGTAAATGCCCATTTTACTCGCTCGAGGGATACTTTTTTGCATCCCAGATTCCGGTCTCTCGGTTGAGGGCTACATTCAACTGTTGGCCCCGAGATTAGATTTTGGATGCTGCCTGGGAAGTGGACTTCAAGCCAACGGTTTGCAGTTTTTTCATCGCTTTCTGTGCACCTCCCGTTCTGTAAACGTAAATAACCCAGTTTCTGGCTACGTTCTTTAACCAGAATCCGCTTCAGCTTTGAGGTTATCTGAGGAGAGTTAGTCTCTTCACAAGAGCTTCTCCATGATGATTGTTTAGCCTATCTTATGCTCTTGTTTAGAGCCTTCTGTGGCTCCTTATAGAGATTCCGTCACTGAGGGGTATCCTTGTTGGTCTCCTCTGTTTTGCCAAATACGAGTTCCATGATGATGTTTTACCCTTCTTTAGCATCTTGAGTGGAAAACTTTCTTCGGAAGCTTTTCTCATGCTAGTTGTGTTCATCTAGGTTGTCTCCTCAATTCCAGCAATGGATTTGATGGTCCCAGGGACCGTTACTCGGGTGCTCAATTCTATTTTATACGTCACCCAATCTGTCTTCCGCGGATTCCAAAATGGAATGGTTCCAGGTGGATCCATGCCCATTACAAAATCAATGCGTCTAACATCCGAGAGTGTGATATCGTTTGATACTCTCCACTCCCCGACCAGAGCCGCGATGTCAGCGGATGCCACCGTGATGTCAATGACCACGTTGAAGAAAGTGGGTTCATTACTCCAGTAGTCTCGATCCTCAGAATATGTGGTGAGCATTGACATCACATCCTGCTGTTACCCCCATGCCTCTACTTTTGTCATATTGGATAGCTCGGATGAGTGTTCCACTGGTAACATCTTCTGCGTCGTAGGGGAAATATGCAGACCACCATAGTATCTCTTTATCTCCCTGTTGACTTTTTGTGGTTAGTTTAGTCGATGTGATGTCGCCACCGCGGAATACCCCACCAAAAACCTGCGGTTCTTGTATGAGGTATATAAATGTCTTGCAGCTATTGATCCGACGACTGATAAGTGCAGTCGCCGCTTTACAATGCTGCAAATTCATTTGGGAAATGTGGCACCTCATCTACGCTTCAGATGGGGATTACGAAAGCTGCACGTTCCCTTCAATGGTTTTGAAACGTGAAGGTCCCTAGCCCGTGGTAGAGCCGGTAGCCCGATTTTCTCTTCTTAACATCGGGTTCGGGAACGCCGAGAAAAGTTTCGGGCTTATCGGCTCTCTCTCCTGTTTTATTGCCTAGCAGCATCTAGGTGGAACTGTTGAGGTCATTCTGCGCACCAAGTTGTTCCAGAACCCCAGCACCATTCCTCTCTTCTGGAAGTCAGAGGAAGCACTTTCTTAACGATGGCAGCTCAGAGACCCTTTTGCGGATTAGTCGCGCACCTTCCCACACATCGTTGAGGGAGGAGCAGTACTGCCTGAGCCACTCGTTCGTGTCTTCGTCAGCGAAGTTTAGCCGTAACATTTTACGGTATACACATACCGATGATACAGTCCTTACATCTAGGAGAAGTTTCCTCCTAAGCTGTTCGGACAGCTCAGTTTCGTAACTGAATGGATTAGAGTCGTCATACTAAACCCATCCATCGGCTTCGATATCCTTGGCTGCAAATGAAGGTCTAGCCGTTGCCGGCCGAGCCCTCTTTACTGCCTTTTGTGTCGAAGGTTTGGATCGTCCAAGAACCGCTGCCGCTTCGATTTCCCCTTAGCCGCACATGCCCCGAACGATCTTTCCCCTCAGCCTTGGCACAGTCCTTGGGTTGTGATTTGCCCGGAGGCTGTTGGCTGTCCATGGACAGGTGCTTACCCATGGGCAAGACTTTAGCCTCAGCAGGTGGTGCCGACTGGAGCCTGGAGTGTTGATAGAAGGGGCCTGCTTCGGCTCGTCCATTGAGGACTGAATCCCAATTAGATTGGTTCCCACCTGTGTAAGCGGAGAATCTGAGTCTAGACTCAGGCAGAACCCCTTTTTGCCGAGACAAGGCTAGTTGAAACTGGGAGTCGCCTGGTACTTAGAGTTCAGCCCTAGGCACGGTAGTAAAACCTTGGTTTGGGGTTTTGATTACCGCTTGGCTTCAGGTGTCACCTCTTGTTTCCTGGAGAATCTTCCTTACTGAGTCCCCTCACCACGACAACGTAGGTAATCGTCGAGGGAGCCACCGTCGATTAACTCGACTTTATTATTTTTCATCATCCCCCATCTGGTTGCTCTTAAAAATATTCCACATCATTAACACCTCAATAAAACCAAGAATTCATGAAATCGACTTTCCCAAACTCCATCTCGTTTGACTCATCGTCACATCCACATTGTACGGAAATGCGAAAATCTACGATAAACCGTCAGTACACAGATAATTTAATCAAAAAGCTTTAGAAATTTTCCTATTCTTTGAACAAAACACCCTCGCACACATATGTTTTCATCCATTCCAAGTCGACATAATTCAATACATCTTTGGAGAAAATAACGATAACTTTCTGCAGTCAGTTTGAGTGAATATCTTCGATCTATAAAAATTGACAATCGACGGACAGAAAACCCTTCCCATATCTAAAGGTTTTTGTGTGAATTTTCGCGAAAGAGATTTTCACACAAATCACCCATACCTTAGTAATATTGCTGGGAGTTATCCGACTCCTTTTCGTCTCAAAGATATGGATCCCTAAGCGCTACCCATATGACATTCATATAGATACGAAGCACATTCACTATGGAGGATATCTTACTCATATTCATCGTTTTCTTCCGAAAATTCTAATATGAAATTCAGGACCAAATTACTTCTCGGAATGCGTGCACAGGCACAGGGTATATGTGTATCAGGAAAAGACAGAATTGTAGCATAAGCACAAGAATATACGAATATGTGGATCAATACATGTTTTGGGATGAAATTCCGATATCTTTTCGAAACGTTTCAGAAATCGGAGAGGTGTGTGATATAATGCTGCAATCAATGAAGCAATAGAGTAAACGGACAGAGCGAAGAAATGGATAACGACAAGGACATATGTGTACGAGTAGATACTCTTATGAAAGCACATAATAACTCGAGCAACCTACGTTTCCGTTTTGAATATCTTGCCCTGGATATCCTTCATTGACAATTCCGAAATACAAAGCGACACAAACAAATTATCTGAACTGCAGAAACCAGGAGCAGTCGACCGTTGTATTGCTAAAGCAAATATAATATTTCAGTAATTCCATCTACCTCTATTATATCTTAATTTATGTTTGGTTTATCCTTTCAAGATGGTGTCTCCTACATAAACCGTTCCCTGAAGAAGTCCCACGCACTCAGTTTTACTTGTCTGTCAAATGGTACTCGAAGGACATCTTCAACTCGGTTCAACACAGAAATTATTTCCATAGAACAAGAATGATTTTATCTTTCTATGAGCCTTTGTAGGGACCTTTCAGAACCTGGAAATTCAATATTACAAATTTATTGATTATACGAGTAAAATAATAGAATACCTGAGTGAAACATAGTGTGCAAGCCATATTGAACCACTAAGGTTGTCGATATTTGGTCTGTGTTTCCAGTTTCCAGTTAAAAAAAAAAGAAAAGGCCCACATTCCTCTTCAACAAATTTTCAATTTACAATTCTGGAAAGACAATGACAGTATTATCTTTTAGGACGTTACTCCCTGACTATTTTAAGCTGGCATTGGTCAATCTTTTGTTGTTTATTGGCGACCTTTTCCATCCAAAGTGAACATTCTGGGTAAGCGTCGTCGTCTACCTTAACCGACACCGCTTGGAATTAAAATCAGTTGTCAGGATACAATGCCGCACAAGACCACATCCTGTGTCACCTAACTCGTCACTGCAAAAATAGTTCTTTTGACAGGCTTGCACTATTGTGTTCGGGTGAACCCAGACCTTCCAAAAATAAATCTCTGCTTTCAATCGGGAGGTTGACAGATTCAACTGAAAGACAACTGTCGATTCTTGACAGACATACATCATGACATACAGGGCAACCTATAACCGGATCGCATCTACACCTATATGTTGTTGTCACTACTATTTATCGTTTCGAGATTATGTCCCTTTCAGGATTATATTTGATAAAACCGTGTTCCTAATTAGATTGGTAGGGTTATATGACTTAATCATGTGCTTCAGCTTCTGCTAGGATTTTTTGACAAACTTAAACTTATTTTTGACAGTTCCGGAGTTTATCACATCCATCTCCCAATTTGGCTGGAATATGAACTCTCCTTTCTAATATTACCTTTAGAGCGGAATGATAGGAGGGATCACTACCTATTTTCTGGGCATACTTCATTGACCTAACAGCGGGCAACGAAAACATAATTTCGAGGAATTTGATTAGTCCTCAGGCTTTGCATTTTTTTCTCATCATTTACGTGACTTTCCCACTGGTCGGATTTATTATTGATTTATTATTGATAGTTTCCCTTCGAATACCTTTCTTGTTGCCCATTCTTTGTATGTGACCAGTTCGCTGGAATTCCTTAAAAAAGAATATGGTTTTGTGCTTTTTTGTGCAAAAACGCTTGTGTGGTTATATATGGTTGTCATTTACCCCTTGGTGGGATATAGCGCGTCAACCAGACCTACACGCCGGTTACCTGAAATGTGCTTCAGCCTCCCTAGACGCGCGCATATCTCTACTGTTCTTCGCCAGGTGTCCTTAGGGCGGCTCACTCATTACCTGTCTTGAGAGGGTATACTCGACTACATGGCGTAACCAGCAATGGAATTGTCGCTTCCACCTTAATGTGGGATCTACTCATATCCAGTTTTACCTCCCAATCGCATTACGTACTGGTGGCAAGCCTGTCCGCTGACCAAGTTTTTCGTTTGTTATATTTTCGGTCAAGCGCATTCAGATGATAAGACGCAGACAAGTGCTGTCGAAAGCTTGGAGTTTTCGGGCAAAAGTGATGGTCATTTTCCATATACTACTCCCATATAGCGACACAGAAAGAACATTAACACAGAACAAATTGATCTTCGTGTTGAAATAACTGCCATTTCAAATTATAGACAAAGCAACAAGGGGCGATCTAGCGCTGTGAATGTGCCGGGCAAAATCTAGTTTGGTGCCCCCGTCGAAAGAAAGCCACGCTTCCTAGATTAAAAATTGATCGAGACTTTCGATGCTCTACCGATTAATGCGGATAGGGACGATGCGTTGACCCGTCAGACGGAGAACCTTGTGTTTATCTTCAGTCCAACTCTACTTGCCTCTCTTTCCAAATCCAGAGCTATTTGGTCAAGGTCTATAACTCGGAGGGAGAGCAAGCAAATGTCATAAGGATAGTCAAAGTGTTTTGTAGGATGTTGATGTGGTCAATGCAGAAGGTTCCAGAGTGGAAACCAGTCTGCTCCCTGGCAATCAAGTTTTGGCGATGTTTCTTGATGCATTTTTGGATTATTTGAACTATTCTATTTGCGACGTCAGGCAGCATGCAGATACCTCTCCAACTGTCACAATCATATTCAAAACGAGGACCCTTCTTTGGAATTATAACCGTTATACCCATCTTTCAATCTTTGGGAACTGACACGAATTTCCCATTTAATGTGCTCCGGACATCAACAGACATGAAATTTCTTAGCTTAGCTTCTTTCCGTAGAACATTCAATATTGATTTATTATAACTTTTTTAATAATAATAAGATTCTCACTAAATTTTCTAGATAGAGTCCGTAGAACATTTCCAAAATATTAAATAAGTTAATTTAAAAGATATTGGTATGGGGACAATTTGTAGCCTAGAGATTGATAAAGGGCATCACTAAATTTTTCTCAAGTTTTTGGAGGGCACAGTTTCTGAGTAAACCTCCTCTTCTTATTCTCCCCACCAGCCTCCCAACTGCAACCTGCTTCAGAAAGCACCAACCAGGACCTATACCACACACCTAACTTCGTTTAAAAATGAAATCCTCGATTAGTATGTGGTCAATTTGATTGAAAATGGTCCCGTCTAGACGTACCACCTGAATATGGGCTCCCTGCTTGTCAGTTGAAATTTCCAAGCTCGAGTTTCTTATAATACCTATGATTGGGTTGAAGAGTTTTGCGTCTTTCGTGGCTCTGTAACATATAGTTTTCCGTGTATGGTTGTCAGCGCCATCCAACTCCCAACCTGGAAGACCAATTGATACAATTTGTACCGTCTTTAGGTGCAGAAGACACACCTTCGTTTTTCCGCGTCTACAATTTTTCGTTAAAAAATAATTACTAGCGATCAGCATGTGTAGGTAGAAATAGGGTTTGGTAGTAAAGTAGTAGTAAGGTTTTATCATGGGTACCAATCCATGATTCGTTCCTGGATCTACTTAGTGCAGATCCCAGAACGGCATATTGGAATAACGGTACAAATCTTTCATTTATATTTACCTAAGGAGACTGAAAGATGAAATATGAGTCTTGTCTTTCTTCATTTAATTTGACAATCTTAGCTAGTAAAAGGGATCTTGGACCGATTTTTGTTAGATCGGGGATTGGTAGGAATGATGATGACCCTCGTTAACACGACCTGAACCTGAACAGCATTCTCCCCCACCAGTTCTTATTCAGTAACCAACTTTTCTGCAATAATGGCGAGTCCTAATAAAAAAGCTTTTTCGGCTTTACTTATGGATCTACAAGAAGAAGTTTATCCCCGAATCCACCAAAATCTCAGTATATTTCATAGGCTTAGGGTGCTTCACTTTACTTTTTTTTGTGAAGAATTAGGGAGAATCCCTGTCCAATCATCTGTTTATATTTACATCATTCTCAGTGTGCGCTTGACTTGTTCGACGGAATATTGAGGCCTCAACAACGGCCACATATCCGAACAAATGCGATTAATCGAGTTTCCCCAGTCTCAATAGGCCACCATATGGAACATTGCAGACAACGTGGAAGACAAAAATCTCCAACGAATCAAGCATGTTGGGCCACCTTACAAATTAGAGACGTTTCTTCGTTACATACATTGAACGCCTAAGCAAGTTGCAAGTCAAGCTTATGCTTGAACCAAGAAGGCTATCGATAGAGATTCAACTCCCACAACATTCTTCGACAGTTTATGGAGACGAAAAAGACTTGCACACGTTCGATCGCGTCGGGAGTTGCGCGAACAAAATTCTGCGTATAAGGACTGATGTTAGTGCCATTTCTGTGATGCAGTGCATTGGTGTGCACCCTTTTCGTTGCACGTGTCAGCATCTGTCATAACAACAGACATTGTACAGCTGTTTATGGCTTCCCACATCTCAACGGGAACCGAAGACAGCTTCCTTAAAGATTCATTTCGGGTTAATGGTAATGAGTTTTAATCGGATCACTCAGTGAATGTTGCTTCAAAATTCCTGGTGGAAACAAACAAGCACAGCATTCTCGGCAATAGATCCATGTTTGCTCTCCTTGGAACTGAGGAGGAAATAAGTAGATGCATACAGAATCAATCTTTCGGATGCATCCCTTTCCTGCTTCGATCAGATGAAGAAAAACGCATAAGAAAACCATCTAGGCGACATGGACACACGGGAACACCAATACTACTTACTTACCTCGTTCCTACCCGAAAGCTGCACAATGAGATTCCATGCCCCTTTGTCCCTAATGTTGCTCCTCCTGTGTAAAGTCTTCTTGGTTTAGACATAAGTTTCAGCACTTTCCAGGAGATAGCATCTATCCGGGGTGCTTTTTCGTCCTTCAGATGGTTCTTCCCGTTCCTTTATAGTGAATAGTGGCCAGCCTTCAATACGTCCTTTCTTATCAATTACCTCGGCTCAGATAACGTGAACAGCGGAAAATACGATTTCCTCTATCTCATTTGTTTATGAAAATCCTTGCATTTCCGGAATTTGAGCCGCCTCCCCTTTGGTTAAGGACGCCACCCACGGGAATCCAAGGATTTTTTTGGTCATTTTGTCGAGCCGGAGGTTGTGTAAATTTTCCATGTTCTGGGATTTTGGTCAGCCTCTTTCGCGTCGGGTTTTTTGAGTTATCTCACGTTCTCGGCGTCGTAATGTTCCATCAGGTGGTTATGATCAGAAAGGAACCGTACCGCGTTGGCCTCGTGTTAGGGCGCCAGATGTGTCGGCGGTAGTACAGTACATCAGCGGACGCGTTCACAATGCCGGCGATGAAATGGGTGGTTCACATCTCCGCTGTGCCTCTTCACTCCGCCCCCAGCTGAAACCGCGCGGGTTCAGCGGAGGAACGTGGAATGTGGTTTTGCCTATGGTGTTACCAGGCAAATCTGACGCTGCGCGGGCGCTTTCTTTGAAACGTCCCCCGGTTCGGCGAAAGGTTTCAGTCTCGACAAGGAGACACATTTGGGCCCGACCCGTACGACAACCTTCGAATTGTACTCTTGTCGCTCCAGATCTTTAAAGTAGCGGCTTCTGAGAAACGCTTACTCTAATAAAGACCTGTGGGTTTGTTTCGAGGTCCCTGGGGGTGTCGACCTCCGACATCGTATATGAGGATAGTGGAGTCGACCGCAGTTTCAAAATGGCTTCCCTGAGCAGGCGCAACCCTGCTTCATCTGATATCCAGTACAAGGTCGGCGCGGAGCTGACCGTGAACTCCTCTCGATGAGCAGTGCAAAGTTCGAATAAGACGAAAGGCAAGGATTGTGACCACGGCGGATCGTCGCGACCCATTACGCCAGCCTTCAGCATCCGGTGTCAACTTTCCAGTACCCCAATGGACTGCAGATTGTATGTCGTGGTCCTGTAGCCAGGAGCTTGCCCAACTCGGACATTACATTAAAATTGCACTCCCTGGTCCATGATGATTACGGCTGGTACACCAAAGCACGGGATCCATTCTCAACAGAGGGTCTCGGTACACGATTTTGCAGTAATGTTTGTCAGGCGTATTGCTTCAGGCCACCACGTAAACCTGTCGATGATAATGAGGCAATACTTGTAACCGTGCGAGTCTCGTAAACGGCCAATAATGTCGAAGCGGGTGGTGTGGAAGCGCTTGGTCGACCCAGGGGAATGCGTCTAAAACCTTTTTTCCGTGCTTGTTAATCACACACTTCTGAAACGCGATGCACTATCTGGCGCAAGAATTTTCATCCTTGTCCAACTGGGTTGAGTTGTTTAGAAAATAAATTCAACGGTTGCCAGGTTTGGTTCACTCGTTGGTGAAAAGCGGCGCTTACCGCTGTGTGTGATGCACCGTCGAACACAGCTAGGGGTGCATCTGACCGAGTAAATACCAGAAGTGTAACATCGTCCAGCACTCAAGATGGTCCCAATACTCAGTATCGGAAGAAGAGGCGACCAAAATATTTTCCATGTGAGAGTGAGCAAACCTCTGGAAAGTCTGGGCAGCGTTGCACAAGCTAAATGTCATCTTGGTGAACTCAAAGAATACTAAAGGTGTGCAAATAGCCGTTTTCGAGAGCTACAGGGATTTGATGGTACGCCTTGGACAAATCCAAACACGGCAGTTTGTCAAGTAATGCGTGAAGTCATGGATGAGAGGAATAGGGTATTGGTCAAGAATTTTTTGAGCATTCAGATGCCTGTAATCTTCGCTGGAGGACCATATGGAGTGGAGATGACCAACAGCTATTGGAAAGTTTACAAATACCCTGGTTCATGAGATCAATGAACTCTTTCTTTGCAACAGCGTGGGGTGGTAGAGAACGCACTTTTGAGAAGATCGGAAATCCGGTAGTGTTGCTGTGGTGATGCACATCATACTTAACCGGCTGGGAGAAACTGCTTTCAGTAGTAATGTTGCGATATTTTCCGAGGAGCGCGCGAATGCGATAGTCGGTAATGTCCTAAAAAACCATCGAAAGAGTGTCTTTTGCTCAGGTGTAAATTTTTCTTGGCGACTTCAAAGAGGTTGTGGGTCTACATATTAAGGTTCTATTCTGCAGGTCCACCAGCCCATAGTGACAGAGGAAGTCTCGACCTAAAATAGGGGTGCCAATGTCCCCCAAAACGAATCGCCACGAAAACGAATAGCAAGCTATTGAGATGAACCTCATCAATTACTCACCTATGTCTGGGACCTGTGGCTGATTGGCACCTCTAGAAAAAGTTTCGAAAAATTTCTTTAAATCAATTTTTGGTGACGTTTCACCTGGTAGAAATTTACTGGACCACAACTTATTCAGAGGGAAAGTTCGCCACTTTGAAGAAAACTTACTCGTGGTTACTGCAAATGTAATCCTACAGTACCCTCTACAGTTGCACTAAGGACTCCGTAACCAGGATCACCCCGGGGACAGTGGGGCATCAGAATGTCGGAATACTATCGATATTTGGGACAGTGAAGCCCGTCATGACCAGTATTCTAAAACTCAGGAGTCTGGTTTGATCGTGTCTTACTAGAGGGCGCCGAGCAAAGTAGGTTTGGGCGACTCTTTCGGTGTGAAACAAACGCTAAAAAATTCTATACCAGACGAAGTCATATCCTCAGCTATAGTTCTACATTCGCAATTTGACGGTGTCTTGAATCCAAATTGTAGAAATGCAAGTGTATTGGGATACCATAAGGATGAGCGACTATCTCGGCCTTGCCCGTTGTGGGGCTTCAAGTCAATTCTTCTTTTTCGTATTATATGTTTTATCGGTTTGTGAAAAACCGAGGTCCTGTACATATGCGCGTATAATATGTCGACTTTTCATCTTCTGCGGCTCTTTTTTGAAAACCTGGGATTGTCCCTGAACAGGGACGTGGGCCAGATTTTTTTAGGTACCCCAGTCCAGACGTAAGTGTGCATATGTTACTGTTCTATAACCTGCTGAAAAAATTTTCCATGTGTTTCAAGAGATTGTAGATATTACTTTGACCATGTTGCGTTTGGAACACGAGGCTAGGTGTCACGTAAGAAATTCCACTGATTGCTTGCTTGTCTAATTTTTGCGGTAGTCAGTGCCAAATATTCAAATGCGGAAGCAAACTTTTATGGTCTATCGGTGTTCAGAAATCAGCACTTCCTTACAAATTCCGCGACTGTGCTGGGAACTACGTGGTTCAGTCGCAAACTCTCATGACCTTGCAATGTCATGATTAGCATCTTTCTCACAATATTCCTAAAAAAGTTAAGCTAACCGGTCCTTCCCAAGTCATTCATTAGCCAAAAACAGAAACATGG